>NC_138372.1:121177159-121193759 GCF_054177405.1 Leptonychotes weddellii | reverse complement strand
GGGGGAAATCGGAGGGGGAGACGAACCATGAGAGACGATGGACTCTGAGAAACAAACTGAGGGTTCTAGAGGGGAGGGGGGGATGGGTTAGCCTGGTGATGGGTATTAAAGAGGGCACGTTCTGCATGGAGCACTGGGTGTTATGCACAAACAATGAATCATGGAACACTACATCTAAAACTAATGATGTAATGTATGGGGATTAACATAACAATAAAAAAATTTTTAAAAAAAGTGCACTTGGAAAGTGGAAAGTCCAAGGTTTTGAAATATAAATAGCAAGGTGTTTATTGGTACAAGTTGAGGTTAGAGAGGTAGGTAAAAGGAATGTAAAGTACTTTTTTATTCTGAAATTTGAAAACAAATTTCAGTAATGAGAAACATAATCAGTGGCAATAGATGAGGACAGATTTGACAGTAATCTGGAGGTAAAATTAACAGGACTTCCATGGGAAATGAGATAGATTGAGATGTCATATGCTGTTAGATTTTTGGCTTGCAGAATAATGGTTATGGTGATTTGCTGAAATAGAAAACTGTAGAAGTGGATTTGACTTTGGTTTATGGTGGTGAATTGTCACCGCCTCAGTCCAACTTGTTATGCAGGAAAAACAGCAAATGCAATGTACAATAGAATTGAAAGAGCGTATGAATGGGATCACTACCCTAGAAGCCTATACATCTTTGGAGTTTCAATATATATCTGCAGTTGCATCTGGAAACCATTCTGTTTGTGACTTAATATTTTTCTGAGCAAAGGGGGAATTTTATGGGCTTCTCTTTGATCATTTCTAGGATCATAACTGTTAATCTACAGATATGAGAACTAATGTGAGGTGTATGTCAACTGATAACTATATATTTCCCAATATTGACTTAAGGAACCAGTCTAAGTCTACAGGCCAATTAGTAATATTGTGAGATGTACTTGGGTCAGGATTCCATTTATTATCTGGTCTCCTTAAGACACATTCTAACCTGAAAACTGTACAGTTCTCTTGTTCTCATTGTCCGTGCTAATATTCAATAGACTTCAAAAAATCTTGATGTTCTTCTCCTGTGTCCAGTTACTCTGTAAACTACTACAAGTCTCACTGAAAATAAAGACTGCACATATTATTGCCCAGATTTTTGTTTATATTTGCCATAGCTTTATGGAACCCATTCTCAAGAGACTCTGGATTCCTTTTCAATTGATGGCACTGGGTATGAGAACTGACTCAGATCTGGAAGCTGGGTGAATGATTTTGATATTTTATTTGGATAAAAGCAACCTTATGCTTGCCAATTCTTGATTTTCTTTATTATATAAATCATGAGATATTGTAGTCTGCTTCCCACCTATTCACATCTAGGAACATGGGATGTGTCATTAGCAACCACCAAAAAGTCTTCAAGCCAAAGTACTATTCTGGCCTTGCTTCCTATTATGGTAATAATAGGCATGTTGCCTCTGATGGTTACTTGCCACCACCAGCCTCTCACTATTCTAAGAATCCGTCATCTTTATTTATGTTAAGGACACATTAATATAGCAGCAGCATCAACTACCAACTTTAGTATGAAAGACAGCCTACACTGAGTTTCTCAGTGATGACTGTGCCCCTTTCATTGGTCCACTTTTAACTGTCTTATGAAGGGAACACATTCTGGGCCCTCTTGGTGATCAGAGTCACATGGTGGATAATCTGTTCTCATGTAACACATTTATTTTAATTTACCCCAAATCTTGACTCTTTTAACACCTTCCTCGATTCTCTACCAAGGTAGATCTACCATCTCATGTTATTTACTATATGTTATCATCCATTTTAAGCTTTAAGAAGGCATTCTTACATTATATTAGGATCAATTTCAGGTTAAATGCTGAGATATAAAAGAGCATAACCATGTCTATAAACTCTCAACTGTTCAGTCTTATAATATTGACCAAGTCTTGTAATCCTTTGTTGAGTAAACTGCTTTTGTTCCCATAATAGGGAAATTATTTCCCTGCTCAGGCTATGCTATAATCTTAAGTATTGCCTGGAAGCTCTGAAGGGAGATAAGAGAGGTGGTTTAAGAAAAGAACCAACATCATTTGGTAAGGCATTTGGCTCATGTGAGGCTTTTACTTATTGCTTAAGAAAGAAGAGGTTGCTCTCCACTGGCAAGTGGGAAAATATTTCAGAAGGTTGTAAAAGAGAATCCTGAGTTCAAGATTCTCAGACATATCCTCTCAGTTTTTACCATATTGGGTCTCTGAGTCCTATTATTTTCCTACCAGTATTCTAATTTCTTTATAGGAAACCCATTGAGGTTTCATTCTTTATATTTGTTAAAGCCGAGATATAGGGGTATGCAGCCAACAAGTACTTTGTCATGGATGTCAATGCATGTGGGTGTTGTTGACTTTGAACATATGTATAAATCATTGCACATAAAAATCAACTAAAAACTTTTCATTGAGTACTATGTTCAGACTATTTCCCCAGATATTCTAAATCAGTTGATCAATAGTGAGGCCTGGACATAAGTATATTCGAAAGGTACTTAGAAATTCTGTATGCAACCAGTATCAGAAGTTCTAATTTAGTTTATGAAATTGATATCCTACCTACCATGCAGAAAAAGCATATCTGAATATACAAGGATTGATGTTAAATTTGAAGGAAAGAAACTTGGGTGGACAACCACTTAGACATTTTAAGGATTGCCCTGAATTTAGGAATATTTTGAAAAAAACATTTTCAGTAGCAAATGTCTTTCCCTATCTCTTCTTTAATACTGGCAATCATGGGGGTGCCTGGGTGTCTCATTCGGTTGAGCGTCTGTCTGCCTTTGGCTCAGGTCATGATCCCAGGGTCCTGGGATTGAACCCCATGTTTGGCTCTCTGCTTGGTGGGAAGCCTCTGCTTCTCCCTTTCCCTCTGCCTGCCACTCCCCCTGCTTGTGTTCTCTCTCTCTTTCTGTCAAATAAATAAATAAATAAACTCTTTAAAAGTTATTAATATTGGCAATCATGAAGGTATTTTACTCTTGGATCAGTGTGGAAACATTTAAGCATTTGAATAAAGCAGAGATATTTTAATGTTGATATCAGCTGTTTTTAAAAGCAATTGCCATTACGAAGAACTGTATTAGTTAGCACTAGTACTGTTAAACTGATAAAGATTAGGACTTACCGATTACTGTTCAGCTTTGGAGTAGGAAAATGGAAGAAAATGGAAGCAAAATTTAAATCCCTCTTACTTTTCCTTTATCAATGTGGTAAGTTCATTTGTGAAGTCTTTAAGTAAGACAATTTGGTATTTCTGGGGATAACATTTTGATTTGGACAAGACTGTCAGTCATAACATTTCTTTCCTTGGTTATACAGATCCTTATTATTTTGATTTCTTTGACAACCTATTGCATATATAAGGGGATGGAACTACAAATTTTACTATATACTGGGTATTTTACGTATTTATTCAATACTTATATCAAATCTATGAAATAGTTTATGTTCTTTGTGCTTCAGTTTCCTAATATATGAAATTAGAATAATAATAGCATCTATGTTATAGGGTTATTCTGAGAATTAAATGAGGTAATACATATAAAGGCATTGGAAGAATTATCAGTGTAAACACTCAAAACCATTAAAATCATGATAATGATTAGGATGATGAACCCAGGCCTAGCTAACTCAAAGTCTTTTCTTATTCCAATACTCTAGACTGCCTCTCAATTTCATTTCTTGAGCTGGTTATTAAGTAACCCAGTGAAGCCTTGCAGAATGAATAGAGCTTTACCAAATAGATGGGGTTTGGTTTGCAGATACAGGATGGGGTGATAATAAGGGCAGAGGAAATGCATATGAATGAAATTGAAGTCATGATCATTCCAGCATACATGGAGGACTTCTGATTGCTTGGGTTTCCCCAAAAATAAACTGTTTCTCGGGGCATCTGCGTGGCCCAGTTGGTTGCGTGTCCAACTCTTGGTTTTGGTTCAGGTCTGATCTCAGGGTCGTGAGATCAAGCCCCACGTCGAGCCCCACACCGGTCTCCATACTCAGCACAGAGTCAGCTTGGATTTCTCTCTCCTTCTGCCCCTCTCCCTGCTTGTGTGCACTCTCTCTCTAGATTAAATAAAATAAATCTTAACCAACTGAGCCACCCAGGCGCCCCTAAATAAAATAAATCTTAAAAAAAAACCCAAAACTGTTTCTCTTAATTTAATAAATACTTAATTCCTGCTTTATGCTTGCCACAACTCTATTTGCTTATAGAGAATGTTGAAAAATTGAATATATTCCTTTTCTCTAAAGAAATTTATATGATTAGATAGCTATATGAGGAAGAATAAGTACCATAACAGTTCATAAAACACAATTACCAATAAAGGTTAAAATGGGAGGATAAAACTTAATATAGAAGGTGGTACTTGAGCTGAGTCCTGAAGGAGGAAAAAATGACTTAATAATTAAGTAGAGAGAAATAATTTTTTGGATTAAAAGTAAGTGGAGACCATGGAGTTTTACTCAGAAAAAAAAAAAAAGGACTAATATTCCTTCAAAGTTGCCTTTAAGAAGTTATATTGGATGAAATAGATTCTTATTAATCTGTTCCCCAAGAAGGAGGAGAATTAGAAGAAATGTTTTAAAATAGCAATTGGTATGTAGCTGCCTTACTGTTTTTTTGAAGAATCCAAAGGAGATCTATGGGTGGTAAGACTTTTAGATTCTAAACTACCTCTCCTTAAAGTGAGGATAGCGATCTAGCAGCATTGAGTGCCTTGTTGTAGAGATGTTTGATGAGACTGAAAGGAGGAGGAATGTGAAGTTACTGAGTCCACTCTACTGCTACAAGTATGTGCAAGTGCTAAACTTAATGAGCATTTGTGTTCCATTTTCCATTAACTTTAAGGATAGTGGTAAGCATTTTTTAAACAAAATTATACATATATTTTTAAAAAGTGTACTCAGTGTTAAAATGTTTGATGAAAGTCATTCAGTTTAAAAATGATCATCATATTTGTAACCATTTATTTTCCTAACATGGAGTAATGATAGTATGTGCCTTGCTAAGTGAACATTTTTCTCACGTATCTTATGTGTTATTTATAATGTTAAAAAGAATTTGTGAATTTTGGTTTAGAAAAACCATATTGAGTGTTTTGTTATTTTGTTTCCTCAGTGTTTAGATTTTGAATAAATTGATCAAAGTTCTATTCCAAAAAATATATGTAAGCATGTAAATAATTTTAAAACTCATGTAAAACATAAAAACTTAATTTTTTTAAATGAGAAGAAAAATAAAATATATCCATCTATAAAGAAATAGTGATGTTCCTAAACATAGAAAATTATTCCTTCCATTTCATTTTATTGTTCTGTAGCCCTAACCAATTTTAAATGATGTTTGTTATCTTGTTTTCCATGTTATTTATTTTTAATTAACTTAAAAAATGACTTGTTAGTTGATTTGCATCTGGGTTGCCTAAGGAAATCCTAGAACTATATTCTCTTCTTGTCTACTCCTGTCCTTTACCTTCAAGTGCTCAACCTGAAATCATGTCAAATGCTACTGAGTCTAATAAAACCAAAACTAAGGATTGAGTATTAGGAAAATTATATATTTTTCTTTCATGGAGGAGATTGGAAAATAGATTCTTCCCTTCTTATAGATGATGATTGTGAGAAAAAATGTAATAGGAGATGATCAGGGAAAATACTATGCATCTTACTCAGGGACCATTATTACTTCAGGCTAAAATACTGAGACTTTTGATTCTGTTCTTGCCTTGAGTCCTCAAAAATCAGTTAATCAGTGTACAACTCTCTCTGTCTCTGTCTTTTGTCTTTCTGTACCCCTCCAGCCACCCCTTCCTATCTGATTTTATGTCTCTTGATAGCACTACTTAAAACTTTTTGAGATTTTTATCATCTCTTGTCTGAGCTTCCCTTCTTTCTTTCTTTTTTTTTTTTTTTTAAAGATTTTATTTATTTATTTGACAGAGAGAGAGACACAGCGAGAGAGGGAACACAAGCAGGGGGAGTGGGAGAGGGAGAAGCAGGCTTCCCGCGGAGCAGGGAGACCGACGCGGGGCTCGATCCCAGGACCCTAGGATCATGACCTGAGCCGAAGGCAGTCGCTTAACCAACTGAGCCACCCAGGCGCCCCATGCTTCCCTTCTTTCTAAATTTGAAGAATTGGACTTTGATTGACAAAAGCAGCTCATCATGTAAATAAATCAGTTTTTGAGGGTAGATATTCTATATCTGTTCTCCCCCCTTATTTAGATTTAAATATGAAGTCTTAATAATATCTAATCAATATACAAATTGACTGGGTTGAGTTTCTTAATAACTATTAATGAACTATCATCATTTGGAAACAAAGCTGTTGCACTCAATCTTCACATGACTCACTTCATCACTCATTCAGCAATCATATGAAAGTATGTTTCTGTTTATATTTGGTTAAGGAATAGTTTTGGAAACCCACTGTCTTTTCTCATTCTCTGACAATGCATCTATTGTCAAAACACTGCAGTTATGCTGCTATAATACAAACATTGTAATCACTGAATATTATTATTGTTTAGAATTCCTCCTTTGACACTAACTTATATTGAAAATTGAAAAGTGATTTCAGTATAGTCCCAGGATATAAGATCAATATATAAGCAATGACTAACTGGATACTAAAATGTTTAAAAATGTAGCATCATTTGAAATAGCATGATAAATAGTAAATTCTTGGGGATACATGTGACAAAAGACATGCAAGAATTTTATACTAAAAACTACAAATATTGCTGAGATAAATGAAAGATGACATAAATAAGTGGAGAGATGAACCATGTTATTGGATACAATGACACAGTATAATGTGTCAGTTCTACCTAAATTGATCTATAGATTCAAATCAATCCCAAGCAAAATCCCAGCAGGCATTTTTTTTTAATCCTAGAAATTGACAAGGAGATCCTAAAGTGCATATAGTAATGAAAAAAGTTCTAGAATAAGAAAAGGAACTTTGTAAAAGAAGAACAAAGTTGGAGTACTTATGTCACCTGACTTCAAGACTTATTAAGTTAAAACAGGCAAGACAGAATGGTATTAGCATCAGGTTAGACAAATAATTTAGTGGAACAGAATAGAGAGTCCAAAATAGACTTGCAAATATATATGGCCAAAAGATGTGTGACAAAGTTGCAAAGGCAATTTTATGGAGAGAGAATAATCTTTTCCAAAAAATGCTGCTTCAGCAAATGTATATCCATATGCAATCAACTTTGATTAATACCTTAACCTGTGGGGGCACCTGGGTGGCTCAGTTGGTTGAGGGCCCGACTCTTGATTTCAGCTCAGGTATGGATCTCAGGGTCCTGGGATCCAGCCCTGCATAGGGCTCCGGGCTCAGCAGGGAGTCGGCTTGGAATTCTTTCTCCCTCTCCCTCTGTCCCTCACCCCTACGCTTGCTTGCACTCTCCGTCGCTCTCTCTCTAAAATATACCTTAAACTGTTGGGAACATTTCCCTCATTACTGGATTCAGGTTATACATGTTTGGCATTAAATTCTACATAGGCTATCTTATGTCCTTTTTCAGTGCAGCCATGGATAATTTAAAAAATAAATAACAACAAAAGGATATTGGAAGACCACATTATGTCAGTTTATCTCATTATTAATTTGATTACTTAGTTAAGATGGTATTGGGCATACTTTTCATTGTAAATGCATATCTTTCCATCTGTAACCAGTAAGTAACCTATGTAGTATTATGTTAAAAAGACTAACCTGTCCTCCAACAACCTCTTGCCAATAGATTTCATTATCTATTAATATGTTTTTGCCAAATATTCTTTTTTATTTTGGTAGGAGCAAAATAATGGGCTGACTGTTGTTATATGAGTGTGGACTTTCAATGAGAATTTTTTTTTCTGTAAGAGATCACATGGAAATACCAACTTAGATCTGCTTTACATTAATTTTGTTACATTAATTTCTTGATAGGTGGTTTATATAGATCTTACAAACCTTGAATTTACCAGCAGTGTAAATTCAAACATCAAAACTGAGTTTGTGAGAATAAACCTGTGCTTACCAATTACTAAGGAGGCCTTTAAAAACAGTCTCATTCTGGGCACCTGGGTGGCTCAGTTGGTTAAGCAACTGCCTTCGGCTCAGGTCATGATCCTGGAGTCCCTGGATCGAGTCCCGCATCGGGCTCCCTGCTCAGCAGGGAGTCTGCTTCTCCCTCTGACCCTCCTCTCTCTCATGCTCTGTCTCTCATTCTCTCTCTCGCAAATAAATAAAATCTTAAAAAAAAAAAAGTCTCATTCTCATATGGAAATAGAGACAGCTTTATTTTTCATTATTTTAATAATGGTAGAGTTTTTTGCAAGTCATGGCTTTGTGTGTGAATCTCATTCCAATTCCTTCCCTTGCTTTGGTCCAAATACTATTCTTATGTTTAAAAAGCAGCCCTTCCAACAAAAGCCTCTAGGTTAGAGGTCAGTGAACTATCACCCATGGACTGATTCTAGCCCCACAGACTGTTCTTGAAAGTAAAGTTTCACAGGAACAGGGCATGTCCATTAATTTATATATTGCCTATAGCTATTTTTGTGTTACAACAGAGTCAAGTGCTGTGACACTACAACTAGCTAGTTAGCTGAGAAATTTACTATCTGGCCATTTTTTGGGGAAATATTTGTCAACCCCTTCTGGGTCATAGCAATCAGGAAGCACGTTATGGACAAGTATACTTTTTGGGCACTTGCATTCTTTAGTTTAGGTTTCTCTCAATCACAGAATTACTTTTCTTTTGTGTATTTTAATATTTACCTGTTTCATTTATTCTAGTGTAGTTCTACTGATAGGAAATTTTTTCAGTTTTGTTTATCTGAAAACGACTTTCACCTTTGTTGAAGAATAGTTTTGCTAGGTATGGAATTCAAATTTGGCTGCTATTTTCTTTCAGTACTTTGAATATATACTTCTATTATCCTCCATCTTCCATTATTTTTAAGAAGTTATTTATAAGTTGAATTGTTGCTATTTCAAGGATATTATACCCCCTGCCTTGCTATGATTGTGGGCTTTCATTTTTGAGTTAGTTTTCAGCAATTTATCATAATATACCTAGATGTAGTTTTCTTTGGTATATTCTTCATGGAGTTAGTGATGTCTTCAGATCTGTGGCTTGATGTCATTAATTAGTTTAGGAAAATTTTTAGCCAATATTTTTACATGTATCGCTTCTGCCCTATTTGCTTTTTCTTCTCTCCTTCTAGAGAATTACATATTTTTTTTATGAATTCTCTTTTCAGCTATATCTAATCAGTTGCTAAAGCCATCTACTGAGTTTGTCATTTCTATTGTTACATCTTTCAGTTTCAGATTTTTAATTTTAAATATAATTTTTAGTTCTTTGCCAAAGTTCTTAATTTTTAAATTTCTTTGATCATATTAAAGATAGTTATTGCAAAGTCTGTTTTTGATAGCTTCTTTATCCATATCTCACATATATTTCTATTGTTTTTTGTTTTAGTTTTCACTTGTTTTATTGTTTCTTTATGTATCTGGTTATTTTTATACCCTGGTTTTTGCATATCAAAAATTATAATAAAAATGCATGGTTCAATATGATGTCATTTTCCTCTCCAGAGGATTTGGGTTTTTGGAAGGCAGCTAAGGGCGTTAGCAATCCTGGATTACATTACATTAAGGAATTATAATTCCTCAATGTGATTGTAGGAGGAACAATTTCTGGTTAGTAATTATTTCCAGGCCAATTTAAAGCTTCAGGGGGTTCTTCGAACACCATGTACTTGATGCCTCTCAATATCAATTCTGTTTCCCACTAGCCCTGCAAGGTTAAAAAAAAAAAAACCACCTATGTTCAGTTTCTCAGGCCCTTAGCCACCTTTCTGGAATCTACATGTGTTCCTAGGGAAAAATTATTTCCTAATGCCAGGTTCACCTTTTGGGGTCCATGTTTTCTCCTGCTATTGGTACAATACTTCTTCAATGCCCTCAGTGCCTTTGGGTTTTCTAACTGCCTATGGTCCATGTTTTTTAGTCTAGCATTTGCAGAAATAGATGTTGAACTGTGTAATGGATGCTGGGATATGCCACCTAGAATCACTTTTATGAATAAGAAGTTCTTTCCAGGGGTGCTGGCTGATGATTGCTCACAGCTGAATTTTTTTCTGAAGATGGTTCTCAGTTTATGGTTGCTGCTTTGTCTAGGGGTACTGCTCATTCCTAGGGGCAGCCTAAACTAAATGACTGATTGATGTGGGGGTACTTAGCCTTAACCTCAGTGCCTCAATTTAGGGCTTCTGTGAAGAATCATTTCAACTTCAGGGCTAGAGATTTGAATGGGGCATCTGTTGAAATTTCACATCAGTTCAACTTCTACTTCTGCCAGTTCTATTTCCCTTATTCCCTTACAGGCTTTGTTTCAGAGTATTCCCCAATATCTACTGCATGCAAATCTCAGAGCTCTAGGAAACCAAATTATGAGAATCTATTTACATTGCTTTTACTACAGTCATTTTATCTTTTTTTTTTATGTTTAACTCATTTCTGGGGAAAGAAAGTCGGTGTTGGGAAAAGTAAAACCTTTGGGACAAGTAATATACTTTGGCTATGGCACACACACAATTGTTTTTTGCCTGAGGGGGCACATCTTTGCTTTTTGTTTCACATTCACTTTTGAGTTGATATGAGCAGGAAGTCTCCTTTACAATATTTTTATGGGATGATTTAGAATTTATTTTTATTCAGTAGACATTAATAAACTGCTGCCAATCCGAGTCCCTGAAACATTCTTTCTTCTAGATTTTTACTCTTTTTTTCTTCTTGGGATTCTGGCAGTTCTTTAAGATTCTTCTTTTTCTTTTTTGTTTTTAAACCTTCAACATCCCTTCTTTTGCAAAACACTTCTTTCATGGTCTGCCCACATCACTAGAGCTTGCTATTCCATGTCCCTCCCGGAGCAGGGAGCCTGATGCGGGGCTCGATCCCAGGACCCTGGGATCATGACCTGAGCTGAAGGCAGGCGCTTAACGACTGAGCCACCCAGGCGCCCCTACTATTATTCTTTTAAGATTTTTTTAATTTATTTGAGAGACAGAGCAGGGGCATGAGCAGAGGACCCTGGGATCATGACCTGAGCTGAAGGCAGACGCTTAGCTGACTCAGCCACCGAGGCGCCCCGTGTGTGAAAATTTTAAATCATTGCCAGTATCACACTCAGACCTTACGATAATAAACAGACTATTAGATGTACCTGTAAGAAGTTCGCTTGACTTTCAGGGCATTTGGCGAGAAGTTCAGCTGACTTAAGCAACAAGGAAAGGCGTCATCTTATTGCTACTGCTCAAGCTGCAACCTTGCTAAAATGCTAAAATCGTGGTCCCTTTTCTATCTTAATTTTTTTTTCTTATTTATCCTGTGTACCAAATTGATTGTGTATGTTTTTTGGTGTATATGTTTTTGGTCTCATACCTAATCAATTGTCACTACTTAGTGAATATTAATTATATTATAACCAGTAACATTCTATCATAGAGGAAGCATGATGAAGCATGGTTGGTGAATTGGGTAAACAGACCCACTTGAAGTCCACTTACCTGCAGTTGGGCAATTCAATCATTTAAATTTTTTGGACCTCAATTTCATGATCTGTAAAATTGGGAGATCAGATGATCTCTAATATCTATTGTAGCTCTGTCATCTATATTTTTATAATAATTTTCACAATCTATTCTTTTTTTTTCTTAAAGATTTTATTTATTTATTTGAGAGAGAGAATGAGAGACAGAGAGCACGAGAGGGAAGAGGGTCAGAGGGAGAAGCAGACCCCCCGCTGAGCAGGGAGCCCGATGTGGGACTCGATCCCGGGACTCCAGGATCATGACCTGAGCCAAAGGCAGTCACTTAACCAACTGAGCCACCCAGGCGCCCCTTCACAATCTATTCTTGATGGAGTCTTACATAAAAGCAACTGAAGATTATTTGTGACCTTGTAAGTAAAAAACAGAGAAGTGAATAAAAATCACTCTCCTGCTGTATTCCTAAAGAATCTTTTATACCCCCATTTTTCACCCTATAGTTCATGTATAAATGATATCCATTACTTAAAATTTCATATGCAAAGACCATCTGGTCTTTATAAATGCTGTTTCTGCTTTACCAAATATTGATAAATTGTGCAGCTTTGTGCTGCCAAATACTTAGGCCTCTTTGTCATGGCTTCATACCAATTTCAAAATGAATACTGAATATAATTATTTAGGGATGAAAGAGCAATAGTAAATAAAACCATATGCTTACTATTAAAACATTTTATTTGAATAACTCTTAGTAGCATATTTTCAAAACTTGGTCCACTTGTAATACTGGAAGAGTCCCATTTTTATTTGATTCCTGAAACTACAATTCTTGGGCAATAAGCCCATATGTATTAATGGTCCAGGCTGAATTGAGCTTGATTAGTATTTGAAATTGATTCTGTCCAGATACCAGATGGCCCAAGTTGGTATTTTATTTGTCACTTTCAAAGGAATTTTTTTTTTAATGTGGGAATGAGCAGATTCAAGATTATGACTGTTCTCCCCCAGGTTTACAAACAACATTTAGTATTAGTTTCTGCATAGATGGTCCCAACAGAACTCACAGTTAACTGATGACTATGCTCCAGTTATTTATGCATTGAATTTTTCACTCAAGAGTTTAGCTTCTTCAGATTTTTCTTTTATTCCTATCTCTCTTAAAAGTCTAATTTCTTAACTAAAATACTACAGCAAGTCCAGATAGTATATTTTGACCTCTGGGATTATCCTATGAGTATATTAATAACCTGTGTTTTAGAGAAAACTGGAGCCAGCTGGCCTATTCACAAGAGTGGAGAATTTATAAAATGGATAGTAGGAGGTAAGATGAGGACAGCTAATGGCGAGTTTTTGAAATGAAGCTAAGGAATCTAGATTTTTTTTTCAATGTAGGAAATAACAATTCCTCAAAATTTTTTCTTGGCAAGAAAGTGGGAGAGAAGAGCTGGAAATAGGGATGGAGAGATATTTGCATTAAGCCTGGTGGGAGATAATCAGGATTTCAGTTTGGCAGTTGACTGGCAAAGCAGGGGAAGGGGTGAGTAAGAGCTCCTTTGGAAGAATTAATGACAGATGTGATATACATAATGAGGGGGCTATGCTGCCACCTCAGCTTCTCAGCTTTTCACACCCCCAACAAAAATACATGAAGCTTGGAATAGACTTGTTGACCTTCTTCTCTATAAGCTCCGGCAGGCATTTTGAAGGCAGTGTAGAAAACTTGTAGCAATGGAAGTTGAAACTTAAGAGATAGTCATTTTTCTTCCAACTCCAAATAAAAATATTCAAGTGAGAACCTAGGACTGGAATTCTCCTTTTGGGATTCACTGGAATATGTTTGTGTATAAGAGATGGGGGAGTAACTTAAACCAATTACAATCAAGCAAGGAGAAATTCAAGTTCATGATTTACCAAATAATGTCTTTCCTTTTATTTCATTTTACAAAATTCTCAAATCTTTAAAAATAAAATAAATAAAATGCAAATGAGGAAATACATTTGAAAAATTTGCAGAACATACATTTTGCTCCTCCTATGACTTCCTCACTGAGACAAAACACCATAGCAAGGGCATGGGATCTGCTTTACCTAATAGTCACATGAAGGGGCCTGATGAGCAGGACAAGTAATACTTGTCAACTGTATTGTAGAGGGTCAACATTGACCAATGAGAAAAAGGAAATAGGAGGGAAGATTTCCTCCTTTCAGTGAACTGAGGTTTCTGTAAAGCATATTTGGAAATATGTTCACAGACTAAGCAACTGGATGATCTCTTTGTGAAGCCTTGTATTGCTGCCCCTCCTTTTCTGCCTCACTTTTCCCTCATTCTCACTCTCCTAAACTTGCATCTCTCTAAAAAGTAGAATCCCTCAAACCTTAGTGAAACTAAGAATCATCTGAAGAGATTTTTTTACAAACCCATAATTGAACTCACCACAGCCATGCTGATTCAGCATGTTTGGGATAGGGCCCAAGACCTTGTATTTTAACAAGTTCCAAGGACATGCAGATGCAGATGATAGATGATGAATAGAACATACTCGGAGCACTATAGGCTGGAGCATTAGCAATTAAGTTTATCCTCAGGCTCTTGGTTTGTTGTTGTTGTTGTTTATTGTTTTTTAATAGTAGTTGTATATATTTAAGGTATACAACATGATGATATGATATACATATATATAGTGAAATAATTACTACAATGAAGCTAATTAATATATTCATCTTCTCAAATAGTTATCATTTTTTGTGTGTGTGTGGTGAGAGCACATGAAACCTACTCTCTTAGCAAATTTCCAGTATTCAGTACAGTATTGTTAACTATAGTCATCATGCTGTATGTTAGATTTCTAGAATTATTCTACATAACTTAAATTTTGTGCTCTTTGATCAATCTCTCCCCATTTCTCCCACCTCCCTGCCCCTATTAACCACAGTTCAACTCTCTGCTTTTATCTGTTTGACTTTTTTAAATTTATTTTTTATTTTTTTAAAGATTTTATTTATATATTTGAGAGAGAAAAAGAGAGAGAGAGAGAGCATGAGTAGGGGGAGGGAAAAGGAGAGGGAGAAGCGAGGCCCCGCTGAGCAGGGAGCCTAATGCAGGACCCTGGGATCATGACCTGAGCTGAAGGCTGACACTTAACTGACTGAGCCACCCAGGTGCCCCTATATGTTGGACTTTTTAAGGTTCAACAGATAAGTGAGATGATGTAGTTTTTTTCTTTCTGTGTCAACCTTTTCACTTAACATAATGTTCTCCAGGTTTATTTGTGTCACAAGTGACAGGATTTCATTTTCTGAGACTGTATTTTATTCTACTATATATATTTCCCACAATTTCTTTCTCAGTTCATCCATCAGTGGACACTTAGGTTGTCTCCATATCTTAGCTATTGTAAAAATGCTACTATGAACATGAGAAAGCAGGTATCTCTTTGAAGTACTGATTTAATTTCCTTTGGATATACAACCAGAAGAGGGATTACTGGATCATATGGCAGTTCTAATTTTTAGTTTTTTTAGTAAACTTCCACTGTTTTCCATAATGGCTGCAAAAATTTATATTCCCACCAGCATTGTATAACGATTTTCTTTTCTCCATATCCTTGCCAATACTTGTTACCTTTTATCTTTTTCTTTTTTTTTTTTTACCTTTTATCTTTTTGATTATAGCCATTTTAACAGAAATGGATTGATATCTTATTGTGGTTTTGATTTCCTTTTTCCCAATAGTGAAGTTGAGCACCTTTTCATATACCTGCTGGTTATTTGAATGCCTTCTTTGGGAAAATGTTTATTCAGGTCCTTTGACCATTTAAAAAAATTTTTTTTAATTAACATATAATGTATTATTTGTTCCAGGGGTACAGGTCTGTGATTCTCCTTTGACCATTTTTTAACTGAGCTGTTTTTGCTGTTTCTCTTGAGGTGCATGAGCTCAGACCATATTTTTCAAGGAATCTAATACAGGATTAGGAGCCGAAAGATAAATTGCCACCCCAATTACTAAACTTTTTTACCTATGACTAATTGTGATAAGGTAGAAATGGAGGGTAGTATATTGGGAGAACAGTAACTACTGCATGTAATAGATGTGGGGGAGGTGATAATTGTAATATTGTGAAGTTGGTTGTTTTTTTAAAAGGTCATTGAAGACCCAGCTTCTCCTCCTCCTCACAAATAATCAAATCAGACCAATTAATTGCTCATGTAAGGCAAACTGGAAAAAGTCAGAGGGTACTCTGACAGCACTAAAGATGACTCTCATTTCCTCCACCCATAGTGCCTTATCACACTGAAAATCAGTCCCAGGGTGTTATTATAAGATTAACTGAGCCTCAAAGAGGATTAAATGCATAACCTCTACAGGTCTTCTAGATGAAAATCAGGGTCCTGCTCAGGAAAAACCTTTTCTCTGAAACCTCATATGGGACTCCTAGTCACCAGAGGCGACCCGTTTACCTTTGTCAGAGGACAACAGGTTTTCATTTCCTGGAGGAATGAAAAAAAAAAATGTTACTTGAGGCGAGTGCCTCATAAGAGGACACTGTTCTTCTGAAAACCCACCTCCACCACACTTTGTTAGGTCTAAGAACATTAGAACTGAGAAGTTCTGTTCTGGAAAAAAATAGTAACATGCAATGGAGTTGGAGGACCTGTAATCAGAGAACAGGGGAATATGTAGAAGAACGGATAGTGTAATACTGATGGGAATGTGCAACACAAGACTGTAGAGGGCGAATTCATGATTTGGGGCTATTCATCATTAACTCAAGATTCAATTTTTTGGTAAGAAAAGCTGGAGTTGGTTGTTTGTTGAGATGGCTTCTTGATTTTTGGAATTAATGACCTGTATTAATAAAATAGAAATGTTAGAACTTCTTAAAAAATTATTGTAGAAGTGGACAGAAGATGCAGAGAAGGTAGGGATATTGGAGTACATTTGTTGTGTAAGAGCTCAGTGTAAAATACCCATTGGATTTTGGACTTAATGTGAAAAAA
>NC_138372.1:121171086-121176659 GCF_054177405.1 Leptonychotes weddellii | reverse complement strand
AACCTCATTTTCCTTTCCCTGTGCTGCAACCCAGCAACTCTGAGTAGTAAGTTGTAACAACTGTAGGACCGACTTTATATTTTTCCCCATTTTTCAAGGATTATTGTCCTTTGTTGCCTGATATTCAACGTCTTGAAATCCATTGCATCGCATATTTGTGTTATTGTTTCATGTGGAAGTACAGATTTGATTTCTGTCATTTCATCTTGTTCAGAAGTTGCAGTCCAATCTTAGTTTTTGAAAGAATTAATAACCAAATGATTAATCAATACCTAGGATATTTTATTGATGACATATTTATTAGAACACAATTTCTCTCCCTCTCCCTCTCTCTGTCTCCATAATATATTTGTGGTTCTCTTTCTCTTGTAGGCATCTGAGTTTCAATATTGAATGATATAGGTGACAATCTCTGCTGTCATGGAGCTTGTATTCCAAAGAGAGGTTAGTGGTAAGGAGGCCGACCATGAGTCATAATAAATAAATACGTTACACAGTTCATGAATAGGGGAGAGGTGTTATGGGAAAAGTAAGATAGAAGAGGGGGGTAAAGACTGTGAAGAATGGGATGCAGATGAGGTCTAAAATTTAAATGGCTAGGATAGAACTCTTTGTTAAATTGGTATTTGGATAAAGACATGAAGGAAGGGAGTTAGCATGCTGTTATCTAGGGAAGAGTGACCTAGGCAGAGGGAAGAGTTGGGCAATGTCCCTATAGCAGAAGTGTGTCTGGATTGTTGAGGTACAGGAAGGAGGCCATTGTGGCTAGAGGAAAATGAGTTAGGGGGTAAATAATAGAATGGAATTCAGAGAGTTAATCAACCAGATCATGTAAGGCTTCATAAGCAATTATAAAGACTATTCCTTTTATTGTAAATAAGATGGGAGCCGTTGGAATATTTGAAACAAATAGAGTCACATTTTTTGAGTTATGTTTTAAGAAGATCTCTTTGGAGGCTGTTGTTGAGAAAAGACAGCAAGTGGGTGGGTGTGTGAGAAGGGTACAACAGGGAGACTAATTAAAAGGTTGTTTTAGTAACTCAAATAAGAGATGATGGTGACTTGGATTGGGTCTTAGCAATGGTGAGAAGTGGTTGTATTGAGGATTCCTGGAGAGTTGGTTATGGGATGTAAAACAGAAACGGGAGACTGGCAGCAAATTTGGGGAGCTGAGAGCCAGGCAGGATGGAATTACCATCATCTGAGATGGGGAAAACTTCAGGAAGAGCAGTCTAGGAGGTTGAAAGTCAGGAATTCAACTTTGGCCATATTCTGTCATTAGACAGTAGAATGGAGAGCTTCAATAGGCAGTTACTACAAAGGAAGGTCTGAACTGATGATCTAAATTCATGGAAAACAGTTTTAAGTTTACATTTTTTTTTTTGTGATTAATGAGTTAATGTATGTCTCCCCAACCATCTTGAAATCTTCATAGGGACAAGCATAGGGACAATTCTACTTTACTGCTATTTGATCAGTATCTAGCAAGTACTTGTTATAGGGTATCAATAAAATTGAATATAGGTGACTAAGTGAATGAATAAGCTAGAGTGGATTTAGGCAAATAATGTGGGGTAGAGATTTAGGAAGCAACAACAGGAATAAACTCGGTTATGAACTTCATTAACAGATGTCATCGGGGTGCCTGGGTGGCTCAGTTGGTTAAGCCTCTGACTCCTGATTTCAGCTCAGGTCATGATCTCAGGGTCCTGAGTCTGAGCCTGACATGGGGCTCCACACTCAGCGGGGAGTCTGCTTCCCCACTCTCATGCTTGTGCTCTCCATCTCTCTCTCAAATAAATAAATAAATCTTTTAAAAAACCTTAAAGATGTCACTGACATTTGTCAATTACTGTGATAATAATATCAGTATGATAATAGAAATATTATTGTCACCCAATTTTATAGATGAAGATTCTGATGCATAGAAAGCTAAAATTAGAAAGTCTTCTATCCTACGATGTTTTTTACTACTTTCCTATTTATTATAAAAATGCTTGTTAGAATTTTACATCTGGCTCTATAGCTCCATCTCTAGTATATTTTAACATATGGAATGACAAGAAGATTAGGTTGATTTTCCCCCATGTAAATAGTCCTTTCTTTCCCCCACTATTTTGTTTATAATGATTTTATTATCCATGAATTCATGGTGCCTATTTTGTCATGATTTAAATATTTGTATATATGAACAACAGTTTCTAGGATATACATACTTTTTTTCTATATTTATTATAAAATGTTTTAAAACTAGGAAATAAACTGTAAAGAATCATACAAAGAATATCTGAGTGTCTATTACTTACCTTTCCAAATTGTAATGTATTAGAACTACTCCGCATCTCATTGCTCATTTTCTTCTCCAGTGGTGACCTATTCCACCTGTTTTTGAATGGAAAACCAGCCTAAACTTAGTGGTATGACCAAAAACCACTTTATATTGTTTATGGATTCAATATATCAAAAATTGGGAAGGGCTCAGTGGGGATGCCCTATCTCTGTTCCATATGTCTGGAGCCTCAGCTGAAAAGACTCAAAGACAGGGGGCACTATGACTGGCTGGAATCATTTGAAGGCTTGTTAACTTGTACGTGTGGTGGTCGATGCTGGCTGTCAGCTGAGACCTGAGCTGGGGCTCTATATTACCCGAGATCCCTCCAAGTTACTGTTTGGGCTTTTTTACAGAATGGTTCCTGGGTTGCAAGAACAAGTATCCTGAGAGCACAAGGCAGAAATGCACGACACTCTTATGATCTAGCCTTAGAAGTCATATTGAGTCTCTTGTACTGTACTCTGTTGGTTGAGATAGTCACGAAGGTCCACCTGGAATCATGGCAAAAGATATAGACCCAGGGCGCCTGGGTGGCTCAGTCGGTTAAGCGACTGCCTTCGGCTCAGGTCATGATCCCGGGGTCCTGGGATCGAGTTCCGCGTCGGGCTCCCCGCTCTGCAGGGAGCCTGCTTCTCCCTCTCCCGCTCCCCCTGCTTGTGTTCCCTCTCTCGCTGTGTCTCTCTGTCAAATAAATAATAAAAATTAAAAAATCTTAAAAAAAAAAAAGGTATAGACCCAATACTCAATGAGTAAAATGACAAGATCACACTGTAAGAAGAACATGTTATTATTAGGTATTATTGTGGTCATTATTGGAATATACAGTCTGCTGCAGTATCATTACTTTGAATTCGGTATTTAACATTTCTACATATTTAAAATTTTTTTACTATATATGCACGAAGAAATGAAACTATAATACTGTCTTATGTGTTTTAAAACTTATGTGAATGCTGTACACTCACACACATACAGATGGCATAAAGTTTGAGAACTGTATAGCATGCATATATATTTTGAGCTATTTGTGCTGGTTCTTTTTCCTAATATTTTTAAGATTAATCCACACTAATATATGTAGCCCTTTTTCTTTCATTTTAACTTCAGCATAATATCTTTTTGTGTAATTATACCATAATTTATTTTCTCCTACTCCCGATGATGTATATTTGACTATAGCTACATTGGATATCATATATTTTACTATATTGCCAAATTGATCTTCCGAAGTTGTGCTACTTTACATTCTTAGCAACAGATGTGAAAATTAGGTTGTCTTTGTTTGAAGGTAACCAAAAATTGATTATAGAAAACATAGGGAGGAAAGAACTTATTAGAAAATTACTGAGTAATAAAATAGAAGGAATAGCCAGATAACCAGGTCTTAAGAAAGATAGAAACCAGGGTTTTGGATATCAGAACTGGGAACTAGTGGTTGTCTTTTTTAACCCCCCTTGACAATTCTTTTATTGTGGTAAAATATATAGAACAAAAATTTGTCACTTTAAAATATACAACCCAGTGGCATTCACAATATTTTGCAGCCATTACCATGATCTAGTTTCAGAACCTTATCCTAAAAGGAAACGCCTACCCATTAAGCAGTTACTCCCATAGCTCTTGTCTCCACCAGCTCCTGCCAGCCACTAAGCAGCCTTCTGCTTTATGACTTGGCCTATTTTGTATATTTTATATAAATGGAATCGTACAATATGTAGTCTTTTGTGTCTGGCTTTTTTCCCTTAGCATAATGTTTTCAAGGTTCATCTATGTTTCAGCATGTGTCACTATTTCATTTCTTTTGGGGCTGAATAATATTTCATTTTATGGATATACATTTTATTCATTCATCAGTTGAGGGATCTTTAGGTTGTTACCATGGTTTTCTTTTCAAAGTTTTGCCTTTAGAAAACAACATCAGTCATCTTCATCTAAAACTTCATAATTACTTGTAGTTCATATTCTTGGGAGAGTCTGTCACATTGGCCTAACTTAGGTATGTGTATAGCTCTGTCATTGGACAGTGAGGTTCTGTGAGTGACAACCTTATGAGATTTATATAAATTTGAGATGGTGGATGCACGTTGCAATTTCTCAAAAAAGTACAAAGCAAAATGAGTCAAGAACTAATGTTCATTTTATGTCCCTTAGAAATTATATCTAAGCAGAATTTCCCTCACTTGTCTAGTGTGTTGATGGTGCTCTATCATTTTATATTTTTTGATGATGATCATTTGCTTACTATATATTTGGTGGCTTATTTCAATGGAATTTTGGGTATGGGAGAGAGTGCTGCCATCCTCAGATTATTAAGTGTTCAAAAGTTATGATCTAATTTTTTTTTTTTACAAGTAACAGTGATTATATGGAAGCTGCATCTTCTAGAAAAGGGTCAGCCCCAAAATGAACCTAGAAACCAATTATGGGATAAAGATCCTCTTCTGGAAATAAGAATACATGCAGCTAACTTCAAAGATGTGAAGAATAAAATGAAAAGCATTGACCTCTATATAGTTACTCTGGGGCAGAAAAGCTGTGAGACCTCATGAGGGTAGAATCTGGCTATTGTATAAGGAAGATTTTTCATGCTAAAAGGAAACATATTTCTTTTGTTATGTGAAGATGACAGCAAACAATAAGTATCTATTTAATGAATTTATAATATAGAGGGTCAACTTACTATTTTTTCTATTTATATTTTTGACAGATACTAACAAAGTCACAGTGCAAACTTTAAGTTCAAACTTTATAGGTATTATGCAAAAAAA
Organism: Leptonychotes weddellii; assembly: GCF_054177405.1. NCBI lineage: Eukaryota > Metazoa > Chordata > Mammalia > Carnivora > Phocidae > Leptonychotes > Leptonychotes weddellii. The sequence goes on along the minus strand of NC_138372.1, from coordinate 121,171,559 downwards.
CCCTGAAAAAATGTAATAGAAAGTGGAATTGGCTATATTTAGGATGTATGTTCATATGTCTGTATTTGTGTTTTATAATGCATTATGTGCAGTATAAATCCATCAAAATAGTCAAAATCAGGGACTATTTTGATGGTAGAAACAAAACAGGATATCTTATAAAATTAGTTAATTGATTATAGAAATACAGAAATAAATTATAGAAATACACTAGAAATATGGATCTTTTTTTAAGATTTTATTTATTTGACAGAGAGAGAGAGGGAGAGAGAGAAAGTGAGCATGAGCAGGGGGAGGGGGAGTGTCAGAGGGAGAGGGAGAAGCAGACTCCCCAGTGAGCTGGGTCCCCAAGGTGGGGCTCAATCCCAGGACCCTTAGATCATGACCTGAGCTGAAGGCAAATGTTTAACCGACTGAGCCACCCAGGTGCCCCTGTGGTACAAAAAGTTCTTGAATAATGTCATTTTTTTTTT
>NC_138372.1:121152952-121170986 GCF_054177405.1 Leptonychotes weddellii | reverse complement strand
TAAAAGAATGTCTTTTGATTTGGAGAAATCAACCATGGATTGTTCTAAAGCAATAATGGCAGGCATAAAAGGAAAATATGTAAAGTAGGAGAGGTATATACTGGGCATTTATAGTCTTTTAGATTTTTTACTTTTCTTTCCAACAAAAACCCACCAACACTCCCCCCCACCGCCCCCACCTACTTACTTAGTGTTCTGTGTCAATCCTGGGTCAGTTTGACCCAGATCAGTTCCTCCCAATTCCACTGTTCTGCTCTTTGTATCAGGGAGGTAACTCATGCAGGCTGCATAACTCAAGCTCCATTGTTGAGAGGTTATGGTAGGTTTGCACAGTGAGAGTCATTGGCCTGAAATTGGAAGGCAGCTGGAAGGGAGAAGAAAGGGCAGAAATGCCTCAGGCATACCATTTATGTCTGAATCCTACATGGCTCCAGTTCCTTCCAGAGAGGAGTGATGTGGTTCCACTTCCTAGCCCGTAAAACCATTCTTGGGCTTCACCCACTCTGTCTCACCCATTCTCTCCCATCTAGAGATTAGTAGTCACTCCTTGCTGTTGACAGTCTCTGAGTTTCTTCACTGTTCCCTTCTATAACCTATGTAATTTTATGTATTAAATATTTTCTATTATAAGTAACTGGACACTTTTCTTGTATCCCAACTGAATCAGATATTCACATACTCAGTGTTCTGCTAAATTTCTTTCCCTTCCCCCAAACTACATATTGAAGTAAAAGCAAGAGATGATGTCATTGGAATGGAGAGCAATCATCTGAGCTTGTGAGATGAATAGAATTATGATTAGATGGCATTTAAATATTTGAACATTGTACAGCATCTGACATAGGAATACTCTTGTCCTGCCTGAAGGAGGTTATAAGTGATCCGAGTGCTCCTTTTCATCCCTGATGGTGGCTCCCCAAGCTTCCTCCCTCAGACTGGGAGCCTTTGAGAATTTTATCAGGGCAGAAATAAAGTCTTTCTTGGTAAGTCTTGCCAATGAAAGGAGTTTTTGATGCTATTAAAATGGAGGGTGATTTAACTTCTCTTCATCTCTGGGATAATGTTAAAGATAATGATCCATCTTGGGCAATGTTACAGGGGCCAAATGAAGGCAACATATGCTCAAAGCCAAGCTGGGATTAGCACTATGATTCTACTGAAAGAGTACTGGAGGCCAGGTCACAAAAGGAGATCACCACTGACTTTAAACAAGAGCAAATTATCACTATTTTCACATATAAGATTTGTCTCTGAGACAAGAGAAAGAAAAGGAAGCAATTCAGGCTGCCTTCATTATAACTGAAGTTGATGATGGTGTTTATATTTTTGATAATTCTGAAAATATGAAAATATTGTATAGAGGTGCTAGTTTGAACAAGATGGGAAGAGGACACTCTAAAGAACAAAACCAGGTAAAAACCAGTTCAGCAGCTTTATTTTTTCCACTGTCTGTGGCTTTTCCAGTGAATAAGAAAAGCTGAAGTAAGCAAGAAATATATATGCATAGTGAAATTTTCCATCCCCCTTAGAGGAGAGTCTACTCCACAGATGAAATTTGTGGGGCTTTTTGGTTTCTAAGTGCCATGAAGGCAAATGAGAGAAAAATAGGGGGAAATTTTAGGAGCAATGGGAGGAAATGAGATTTAGGCATCACCAGGCATCTTTTAGGGACCATATTTTCATCACGTGAGAAAAAATTTAATGGACTGAGAAAGCAGATGAATAATAAACATTTTGCACCTATTGGTTTACTTGTACAATAGACTTACCATGGATGTAATTTAAACCTAGGGATAATAATATAGGTACAACACAAATAGAATAAGGTATATTTGGTGGAGACTTTTAATAAAACATCTCTTTGCCATTTTTTAGATATACTTTGTGGTGATGATTTCAAATACTGCATCACCTGATAGTGATTTGTATTTTGATTTTATTTGGCTATCAAGTCCTTAGATATTCATTAGTTATTCTTTCTAATGTATTGCTTTGCCATATTCTTTCTATTGTCATTTGTTCCATTCCTAAAATAGCATATTTTCTACTTGTGATATCATAACATTGTGTTTTGAGACCTCTGAGGACTTTATCTTACTATCTGTTGTGCTGTCCTATGACACCATAGAATAAAAAAATAGACAAATAGGGGTGCCTGGATGGCTCAGTCAGTTAAGCGTCTGCCTTCGGCTCAGATCATGATCCCAAGGTCCTGGGATCGAGCCCCGCGTCGGGCTTCTGCTTGGCTTCTCCCTCTCCCTCTGCCTGCTGCTCTGCCTACTTGTGCTCTCTCTCTCTCTCTGTCAGATAAATAAATAAAATCTTAAAAAAATAGATAAAGCTGAGATATTGCTATAATTAGTTTAAAATCTCTAAAAGCTTTAGGTCATGGCTATGTTATTTTAAAACATGAAAACTTTAATGATTTCAAATTCACAAAATTGTTATTCCACAGTTGCTTAAAAATTTAAGGTACATTTTATTCCACTCAGTGCAATGCCTATGTAGACATATAAGCTCTGATTTGTTGGTTGGAAGGTTTCAATTATAGTAAAGGTAATTATATTTCTTTCTGAAATAAACTTTCATTCTCTGGATAATTACATTTTGAATGAAAAGAAAATATCAAAACCTTGGGTTCCTCTGGAGATCTTTCCTAAGTACTTTGTTATTCTGGCCTCATGATGGCACCAAAGGGTAGGAAATTATTTTTTAAGTTCCTGATTACTTACTGAATTGCAATAAAAAAATAAAGAAAATTAGCAAAGGACAATCAAGTTTGCTTAACTTTCCACATAAAGAAAGTTGGAGGAGTTGGCACAGTTTTGGGTATGCCCCGTTTGGCATAGATGGTTATAATTTCCTCCTACTTTTCACTACGCAAGATACTTTCTCTCTCCTTTCTCTCCAATTACTTTGTCTCCTTCTCATGATCACTTCCCCAGTTTATGTCCTCTGCTGCAGCAAGGAAAACATGCTGATGGAAAAAAAAAGATTTCCTTGATCTAATTATAACAATAAACTCGTGTCTGAATAACTTTGAAAGATACACATTTAGCCGATGGCCAATAAAGAACCCACTATAAAAGGAAATCTACATCATAAAATATGAAAAAAATGCCCTTTCAGGTATTATACCTCACTCATTTTCCAATGTCTTAAAGAATCAACGTTTAGAATTTAATTTGACATCATAATAAATCTTACTTCAGATTAATGGCAATAATCTCAGCTGTTGTCTTATATTTCTCATTGGTAGATGAGACATAGTTAATGTGTGCATTCAAATGAGTGCCCTGCTATACATGCATCTCCATATATCAAATCTGTGCACTAGGTTTCTGTTACACATTGAGAGAGAGTAAAATAAATGTAAGATGTGTTCCTTATCCCTTCAAAGTTACTTGTAACTAGCTCAAGTGAAAGCATGAGTATATCTAAAAATAATAATAACAGTCAGTAACAATTTGAAGGCCTTGAATAATAGGAAATAAAAATAGTGCAAGATGGCTTTTGATTAAGAAAAAACTTAAAATGCTATATAATGAATTCCCCCCAAATGTAAGTCGATCAATCAAACAAAAAAAATTTTTGTTAAAGATTTTATTTACTTATTTGAGAGTGAGAGACAGAGAACAGGAGCAGGGGAAGAGGGCAGAAGGAGAGGGAGAAGCAAACCCCACAGGACTCGATCCCAGGACCCCGAGATCATGACCTGAGCTGAAGGCAGGTGCTTAACTGACTGAGCCACCTAGGCGCTCCCCCAAAAAACATTTTAAGATGGGCAAATTATGTCTGATTACTCAGCCTTTATGACCTGCAGTTGGCTTCCTCAATCTACGGAATATAAAGATTTTTATATGTTTACTCTGTTTTCTCATTTTTTATAATTTTTTTTTGCGTTGGTACAAAGTTTCATAAAAATAGTTTATAACACAGCACCTCAATCTTTTCTTTTTAGTTTCTTTGGGATTTGGGATCCTCTGACAATGTTTCTTGTAACTCCCATCCCAACGTCTCTCTCCTCACCTACAACCAACCTTAGTAAGATGGGGTACTTTGGACTTTTCTGCTTCCTGAAAGACTCTTGGGTCAGCTTGCTTAGATAGTACTTTGTGCTTTTTTGTAATGACTATTGCTCTCCCTTTGTTTTATTCCTGTAATCACCGCAGTAAAGAAAATATCCATTACCGAAATTTGTGAAAAACAGAAGAGTTCTTTGCTCCTGGTTTTTTATCAGATCTTGCATTTTTAAATTTACATATTCCCTTCTCCTCCTAAAATCTCTGAGATCCTAGAGTTTGGGCTAGAGGACAATGTGAGAAGCATAACTTTGAATCATTGTCCTGGATCAAGTTTGTCCCTTAAGTATCTTTTCCTTTTAAGGAAAGTCCCTTCTCTATTGGGCATAGTACCTGGGTAGCTAAGGGATGGGCTTTGTCCCTGATTAGCCTGAGTACTTTCACTGGTGAGGGGAGAGGGTTGTGGGTTAACTCTTAGCCTCTAAATCACCATATACTTGAGGCTTATTGGCATTCTTTTTAAAAATGAATCCTTAGTGGGACCATCCTGCCTAAGTGTATATATATCTGATTGAACACTCTAAGAAAAAAATATATATCTAAGAATATATGTATCTAAGAATATATATCCAAGAATATTTATGTATCTAATAATGTTTAATATACTTTATTATATATGTATTACTCTAAGAATACATATGTGTTATGTATATGTATGTAAGTATATATATGTGCATATATATATTCTTAGAGTGTTCATCTAGCTTAGACCCTCACTCTGGGTGTTTTTGTTTCATTGGAAATAATCTATAGTTTTAGGTAATTAGTAAATTAACACAATATGGAACATTACAAATTAAAAAAAAAAGTTCCTTTCTCAAAAGTCACTGTTACTTTAACAAGAAATGTGACAAAACCCCCTGAGTTTGAACACTTCTTTGTAGTGGGCTGACCTTTCATATAGGCATGAAGATATATTTTTGTCATCTATTTGTTTCACAACATATTTTTAACAAAAATCTTTCAAATTCAAAGTCCTTTTCTAAGAAATGTTAGAGACACAATCCAGAAGCTTGAATAACAGTGATATAAGTGTGACTGTATTTGACTGAATCACATAGACACAGTACCCTCAGTGTTAGATGTTGAAAAGGCACCTAAAAACAGGTAGAGTATCCATTCGTCCAGAACAAAGGTGGAATTTTTTCACGGATAAGCCTAGCACAGAGGCAAGGACTTTGAATGACCTTTCTCTGCTTGTCTGCATTAAGTGATTTCTGTCATCTTCAGCATGCTTATAATGATGCCAATTCAGGAAATATTTAAACTTATAGGGGTGACTGGCTGGCTCAGTTGGAGGAGCGTGCCACTCTTGATCTTGAGGTTGTGGGTTCGTGCCCCATGCTGGGTGTAGAGATTACTTAAAAATAAAATCTTAAAAAAAAAAGGAAATATTTAAGCCTATAAAAGGGTAATGTTGGTATAGATATAAGATTCCTACAATTTTATTTTAATCACCCATCCTTATCAACTTCTGGAAATGGAAATATTTCCTCGGATTATTTTAAGTCACATAATTATAGAAACTAATGATAGATTTGGTTCTTAAAATTTGTTTGAAAATACTCTTTTCTATATGGACGAAATTATACATGGACTTTGAAATTTGAAACTGAAATAATACTATTAAATTTGTGCCCCTCCACCTGGGTGGCTCAGTTGGTTAAGCATCTAACTTAGGCTCAGGTCATGATCTGGGTCCTGGGATGGAGCCCAGGGTTCAGCTCCCTGCTCAGTGGGGATTCTGCTTGTCACTATGTCCCTCCCCTCACTCGTGCTCTCTTTCTCTCTCTCTCAAATAAATAAATAAAATCTTAAAAATAAATAAATAAATAAATAAACAAATTAGTGCCACCCATCTTCAGATGAGGAAACCAAGGAACAGAAAGTTTAATTACTTGTAGATAGTAGATGGTGATACTAGATTAAAATCTAGGACTTATGGGAAATTGTTGAGTATTTTTTGTTTTTGTGTTTATCTACTTTTTTTTTCCCTCAGAAAAATAAAACCAACATGTTTTATCTGCTGGATTTAAAGAAAAGGACCCTAAAAAAAGACCCCAATTTCAGTAAACCTTAATTTTGTGTTGCTCTAAATATACAGATTTTTTCCCTTCTAAAATTTCCATCTCTTCCTAAAAGATGGACAATACTAAGATAGACAGTGTTCCTTATTGTTTAGCAGCCTGCTCCTTTATCTATTATAGAGATGAGAAAAAAAGCATAAATTCAGTAATAAATTTAAAGTTATTCACAATTTATTGATGTATTTTAAAAATTCCTGAATAAATATTGTTTTATTTCAATTCTCCAATGCAATATTTTTATGAACAAAACAAGTTTATATCTATCATATTATATTGTATCATATACTCATATACACATATACATGTAGTCACATGCATATATGTACGTATATGTGGGTGCACACAAAATGCATGCACACATATGAATCTTCCATTATTAGCAATCTAATATTTGTAAAGTAGTTAAAACTTTTAATATTTGTAAGGCTCTCAAAACAATATGTGGCATACTGTAAGTATTACATATGTACTTCCTTTTTGTTATGATGATACAGTCTATAACAAACTAGATTTCAGATCTATGAAGAATAGTAAGGGGGTGCCTGGGTGGCTCAATCGTTAAGCGTCTGCCTTCGGCTCGGGTCATGATCTCAGGGTCCTGGGATCGAGCCCTGCGTCAGGCTCCCTGCTCAGCGGGAAGCCTGCTTCTCCCTCTCCCACTCCCCCTGCTTGTGTTCCCTCTCTCGCTGTGTGTCTCTCTGTCAAATAAATAAATCTTAAAAAAAAAAAAGAATAGTAAGAACACTAGGTCTATTTTGTTTTTAAAAATACGTATTTGTTTTCCATACAAAAGGATAAAAAACATCTCCACTATGGCTGCAATATTTCTGAAAACATTACATCTCTACCAGTCAGTAAATAATAAGTGCTAAATGAGTGGTATGGAAAGTAATTCTTGTGGAAATTTAGAAGGAAAGATTGCTTCCAGATGAAATGCTCAGGAATGCTGTACAAGAGAGGCAGAATTTGAGCTGCACTTTAAAAAATGGGCAGGATTTGGATAAACAGAATAAAGAAGGTTGGGCTGAGAGGTATTGTAACAGAAGTAAAGTGTAAAGGCAGAGCTTAATTTTCATTTTTCTCTGCCTCAGAGTTGATGAGAGGAGATAAATATAGTTAAACATGAAGCCAAGAGGGAAATCTCCTTTCTCTCTTTCAATGACGTTTGAACTCCTTCCTACTATCACTATATTCTTCAAAACAAGGCTTCCTGGAAAATTTTCCTTTCTATTGTGCTCCCTTGGATAATGATATATTCATATCTGTTGCCTTAAAATAATATATTCCCATAATTATGATACTATTTCATATTTACAATATTGAGATGAAAGTGCATGTGTGTGCGTGTGTTTTTTCTTTATAACCTGGGTTTCTCTAGTTCATAAAGAAACAAGGAAGCTGTGCTTTTTTCTGTCAGAGTAAGGAGAGAGGTACTTCTCCTACTCAAGCAAAATAATTGAAGTACAGCTGGGCATCAGACTATACCATGTTTAAAAAACTTCATGGAAATTTGGCCACAAGGGGTGTTTATAGGAATATTTGTCACCTCAGAAAACAAAGCTTTACTCTCCATCTTCAAACAGCTCTCTTACCTAAGTCATCTTAACTGGCAATGGACACGCTCTTGCATGCATTGGCTAATGAAAGGTATGTGACAATTTAATCATTAGGAAGGTGTATAATTCACAGAATCTTAATAAAGAAAATAAAATTAGGAACAGATGTCTGCTGAAACAACATCAACAACATCAAAATTCCCAAACCTCCTAAATGTATATCTAAGCTGAAAACAAATGATTTGGGGATTTTCTGCTGTTTAGGATTATCTGTACCGGTGAGCCCCTCTGTTCTGCTTATAACAGTGTTGACTTAGTTTGTCTGCTAGGAGGCTACCCCAGCTGCAAGGATATGTAGTAATTACATTAGATTTGGGTTATGTGTCAATGTAAAACCCTGAATCAGTTATGTATACAAATAAAAGTATTTTACTTCCTATTTTAGTTGGTCAAAGTTGCTTTGAAATGTACTCAAGGTGAATTTTGGGTTAGTATATGAAAAGAATGCTTTGGCAAACACCAGATTGGTGAAAATTAGTTGGATTTCATATTCTCTAAATAACATAGCCTCCTCTGTTAATGCACACCAGTTCAATCTACAATATTTATTACACTCTTTTTGTGAGCAAAATCCTGTGATTACATCACCTGAGGAGTTATTTAGATGTGATTAAAGCCTAGAATTTCAGCTGGACAAGCCCACAACATTTGTGGCTCCACTTTGCACCTTAAAACTTGCATTTGCACCTGCAAAAGGCTGAAATGAATCGCATGTCAGCACATGTGTGTTCCATTATTCATTTTTTATGAGCAGATGTGGGTGATGTGGGCAAAGAGCTAGATGCATCTTTAATTGAGAAAACCTGTGGAAAAGTTATCCCTAAATCTCTCCTAGGGAATTGATTTAGAACACGACACACCATGATTTGGAAACTACGAGTCAGACCCAAATGTTGACCAGACAACCTAAACTTGAACATAGGCTGTCAGAACTGAATATTAAGGACATTAATCCTCAGATTTTCTTCCTTTCAAAATTTCTCTGAATAATGCTGTGTCCATTATGTTTTTTTGTTTTGTTTTGTTTTAGTGTTCACCTTAAAATAATATAAGCCATCAGGATTAAAGACATAAAACCAGTGGCATTCATCTGTAGAAAAATAAATTTGGTCCCAAACTTGTATTTCCATGTTTCATTCACACAGAAAGAATCTTAGAATTGTGTAATTTAAAGATGTTTGGTTTCATTTTTGCTAAATTAACACATCTGAATATTTATTCTATAGTAGATACTTCCCTAGTAGTTAAGGATGAGGACTGGAGGTAAAAGTGAATGAGACGCAGATCCTAACATCAAAAAAGCATATTTCAAAAAGTACAGTTTATAAAGCTTGGCTCTTCTGGAGCTTATAATAATGATGTAGCTCCTGGTCAGGTCAAACCAAATTGCATATGCAATATCAGATGAATTGTTCTACAAAAACCAATGCTATGCCTATATAGCCAGTAGAAGTGTTAGGTATTAGGAAGACAATGAGGAATAAGCCCTTAAGAAATTTATAATACGTCAAAGGAGAATAAAGTGATTCATGCTAGGATAAAGAATGCAAGGGAATGGGGCGCCTGGGTAGCTCAGTTGTTAAGTGTCTGCCTTTGGCTCAGGTCATGATCCCAGGGTCCTGGGATCGAGCCCCGCGTCGGGCTCCCTGCTCCGCGGGAAGCCTGCTTCTCCCTCTCCCACTCCCCCTTTTTGTGTTCCCTCTCATCCTGTCTCTCTGTCAAATAAATAAATAAAATCTTAAAAAAAAAGAATGCAAGGGAGTGATAGAAACCATTAGGAAAAGCACCTCAGCCCTGGGGAACTGGAGATAGAAAATGACATCCACAGTTAGAAGTAAAAGATGAGTTGGTGTTAAGCAGGTTGGAGAAGGCATGGAAAGAAGGTCTAGGTAGAGGGAAGAGCACATGAAAGATACAAAGATGGAAAAACATGGTCACTTGGAGGAGCAGTAAGGAGATTTGTTATACCCAAACATAGAAAGGAAAATATTAAGGAAAATGAAATTGGAGTGATCACAGTTATAGATATTTATCTAGTACTATGTGCCATACTGTAGTCAAAGAACATTAGAGAATTTAACTCATTTAGTCTTCACCATAATCATGTGAAGAGATATTCCTATTTTGAAGATGAGAATCCTGAGGCTTAGAGAAATTATTTGTCTAAGATCCCTAGATATTAGATGACAGAATTCAAACCTAGGCTTTAAGCTCCATGTTTGTAAACACTGCACTGTGTGACTTTTGATGATCAAGCTGAGACATGTTGAGGGGTTTGTACTTTATTTATACAGCATTTGGTAACCATTGAAGAGTTTTAGGTCTTGAATTTTAGCAAAGCTAAATGAAAGAATGAATGAATGAATGTAAAGTATGAGAGGGGAATGATTCTGTAATTAGGAAGAACATGGAGGAGGCTATTTTAATATTCCAGAGAAAGATAGGAGTATAACTAAGATAGTGGCAGAGAGATAGAGAAAATTGGGAGTTTTTAAATGATATTAAGGAGGCAAGAGTCAGTATTAGTAGGGCTCAATGAGGGAAGTGTTTGGGGGAATAAGTTAAGAGTGGCTGGGTTCTTGGCTTCCAGTTTAGACATTTTGATAAGTTACTATACTATTGATTGCAGTAGTGATAGCTCAAATGTTAAATACTTTTGGGGGCTTTTCATTTGCTTGCTCCCTCCACACACATCCTCCACCACAGTGTTGGGAATAGGTAGTTTTCTCTGGGTTTTTATAGCACCCTGAGGACACAATTCTCCATGCTAGTTACCATACTGCATGGCCTTTCCCACTTGACTCAGGTTCATTGAGGTCATCTTTTACATTCAGTATCTCCAGAAGCTGTCAGAGATTTGCTTAAATATTTGTTGAATGAGTACAATGACACATGTAAGTGGTAGAAAAACAGTAGGGGCTCAGGAGATAGTAAAATCTATCTCATAAATGCTACCTTAGGGAAAAAGGGAAGGAATTGGAAGTATGGGAGCTATTTTTATCTAATTTTTCTCATAAAGCATGGGATTTAGGGAGAGAAGGTAGAATATAGGAAAAGACGACTGGCTACAGATATTGTGTTGAGGAATAGAATTTGCCCATTTGCCCCTTTGGACAATGGGCTAAAATATTACCAGATTGGATCTTTTCCTGAGGATGAACAGAAATTTGCATATTTATCAAGAGGTTATTAATTTGATTTATCAAGACCTCTTTAATATGAAAATTCAATGATCAGAGGGGGAAAATCTATAAAAAATATTTTTGTGGAAAACACTGAGAATGACATAAGAGGATAAAAATGGAGAAAGTAACAAGGATGAGATCATTACAAATGGGGCCTAGAACAGTCAGGCGGGACACAGTATGGGCATGCAAAGCATGGAGAAGAGGCCAACTGAGATTTTGTTGGATGCTATGATAGAACAAAAGGAATACCTTATAGGAGTCATTGTGAGCTTGATGATGCAAGACTCATATTGTCTCCTTCCATTAGGCATATTTGCTGAGCTTAAGACCTCAAGAATTATTTCTACCTGGAATTGAGTCAGTATCATTGACCAAATTTTCAGTTTGGAACTCTGTAGTTGGCTGGTGTCTTACTTGACCCCTCCCACCTCTCATCTTTTAATTCTTAATTACCCATTTATATCATCTGACTCTATGTCCTCCTACATCCTATTCACCTGACTGTACATTTCTGTAAGTGCCTTTCTGGGTGGAGAGAAATTTCTTAGTGATTGTATGTCACTTCTTTCTATCTTCCTAACACTTCACATGGAGTCTTGTATATAAAAGGCATTCGAAAAATATTAAGTATACAATAGAAAAATGTGATATAATAATTTTATAGTCCTCTGTGAGGAGGATGGATCCAGAAAACAAATTTTATTTTCTGTCCTTTTGTCAACCTGAAGACTGTATAAATGATGAGTGTGTGATGCAATATATGACAGGAGATAAATTGATCCACACTTGAAAAAAGGAAAGACATAAAAGAACCAAGGTGAAAGTGGAGCATGTTGCAAGAAGGGGGGTGCAAGGCTGCGTGGGGGGGCGGTCTCTAAAAGACAGAGATGCTGGGTGCTAAGGACTTAACTTGGAAGGAAAACAGGAACCTTCGGGTGCCTGGGTGGCTTAGTAGTTAAGCGTCTGCATTCGGCTTGGGTCAGGATCCCAGGGTCCTGGGATCGAGCCCTGCGTCGGGCTCCCCGCTCAGCCGGAAGCCTGCTTCTCCCTTTCCCACTACCCCTGCTTGTGTTCCCTCTTTTGTTACCTCTGTCTGTCAAATAAATAAATAAAATCTTAAAAAAAAAAAAAAAGAAAACAGGAATCTTGAAATGAAGGTTTATGCCCTGAGTTATGGAAAACCCTTCTATTAATTCCTTTATTAATCCTTAATAAAACACCTATTCCTGAGAAGAATATAGCTGAGATTTGTTGGAATGATGGTGAATGAAGAGAATGGCTGAGTCCTGCTCATGGAATCAAGAACAGAATCTTCCCATGGGGGGCAGCTGTAGTAGTTTGAAAGGTAGGGAAGGAGGTAGATCTAGAGATAGAAACAGATCTGCGGAGAGAAAAGCCAAAGAACTGTATGTAGTCCCTCTCTGTTTTTAAACAGAGAGTCCACTGTGGATGAAAATAAAAGGGAATAAAATAGGGGTTTTGTCACCATGGCAAAACACCGGTGTAGCCAGACAAGAAGAAAAAGTAGGAGTGATGGAGATACAATCTCAAACCAACATCTGGGCGGGCCAGATGTGCAGTGGAGACAGCTCCATAGCTCTGGTTCTATCTTTTAAGCTCAATGAGAATCAGTGTACTGAAAATGTAAAATTTGAGATACTGAAAGATTAAATATGTTAACATATGTGGAAATACAAAACATAGGTACTTGGAACATAGCAGATGTTCAAGAATATTTATTTCTTTTTCTGAAACTTCAACTCTTTAGATAGCTTCTAAAATTTCTATTCATGTTTAAACAATGAGAAAGTAAAGAGAATGATGAGAACTACTATCAACCTAACTTTTTTTTTAGATTTCTCTGATCTTTAATTTTTTAAATTCAATTTTATTTACATTCAATTAATTAACATAGAGTGTATTATTTGTTTCAGAGGTAGAAGTCAGTGATTCATCAGTTGTATATAACACCCAGTATTCATTACCACCTGCACCTTCCTTAATGCCTATCACCCCATTACTGCATCCCCACAGCCCCCTCCAGCAACCCTCAGTTTGTTTCCTATGATTAAGAGTCTCTTATGGTTTGTCTCCCTCTCTGATTTCATCTTATTTTATTTTTCCCTCCCTTCCTCTATGCTACTCTGTTTTGTTTCTTAAATTCCACATATGAGTGCTATTATATTACATGAATGATAATTGTCTTTCTCTGATTGACTTATTTCGCTTAGCATAATACCCTCTAGTTCCATCCATGTTGTTGCAGATGGCAAGATTTCATTTTTTTAATGGCTGAGTAATATTCCATTGTATTTATATATACACTGAAAACAATAGAACACTCATGAAAGAAATTGAAGAAGACACAAAGAAATGGAAAAATGTTCCATGCTCACGGATTGGAGGAACAAATATTGTTAAAATGTCTATGCTTCCCAGAGCAATCTATAACTTCAGTGCAATCCCTATCAAAATACCATCAACATTTTTCACAGAGCTGGAACAAATAATCCTAAAATTTGTATGGAACCAGAAAAGATCCCAGATAGCCAAAGGAAAGTTGAAAAAGAAAACTAAAGCTGGTGGCATCACAATTCCTGACTTCAAGCTCTATTACAAAGCTGTCATCATCAAGACAGTATGGTACTGGCACAAAAACAGACACATACATCAATGGAACAGAATGGAGAGCCCAGAAATGGACCCTCAACTCTATGGTCAACTAATCTTTGATAAAGCAGGAAAGAATATCCAAAGGAAAAAAAAAGACAGTCTCTTCAACAAATGGTGTTGGGAAAATTGGACAGCCACACCCAAAAGAATGAACCTGGACCATTTCCTTACACCATACACAAAAATAAACTCAAAATGGATGAAAGACCTAAATGTGAGACAGGAGTCCATGAAAATGCTCGAAAAGAACACAGGTAGCAACCTCTTTGACCTTGGCTGCAGTAACTTCTGGCTAGACACGTCTCCAAAGGCAAGGGAAGCAATGGCAAAAATGAGCTATTGGGACTTCATCAACCAAACTTTTAAAACAAGGGAAAATTGGGGGTGCCTGGGTCGCATAGTCGTTTAAGCATCAGACTCTTGGTTTTGGCTCCGGTCTTGATCTCGGGGTGGTAAGATCAAGCCCCACGTTGGGTTCTGCCTGGGCATGGAGCCTGCTTAAGACTCTCTCTCCCTCTTCCTCTGCTCTTCTGCCCCCACCCCCTTCTCAAATAAATAAAATCTTTATGAAAAAAAACAAGGGACAATTATGGTTTTTTTTGAAAATTGTCTTTACTATGAGTATAATGGGGACCTTGTGAGAAGGGTGATGTCACTTTGAAGTTTCCAATTGATAATGAATGGAAATATTGGTCATAATCAGACATGTGCCAGAAATTTTATAAAAGGTAGGTTCTAATACTTCAAAGAGATGTAGTTCCCAGCCAACATAAGCCTGGGGATCTGGTCATGGTACTAGCTCATGATGATGATGATGATAATCCTATAGCTCTACAGCAGTGTCTTTAACTAAAACCTCTGCCACTTCTGACTTGTCTCTTAGCTCCCCTTGTGGTAGAAGTTTGTTCCAGTTCCTTCTAAGGCATTTCAGTAACACTGTGTAACAGTGTGGCTACAATGTAAGAAATACACAAGGTACAGTTTTGTTACTGTCATCTTTGCCATCACCAAAGATCACCTTTGCTGAAATTCCCTGGCACCAGCAGCCTTTTTGCTGACCACAAGGAGGTAGCCATTGTCAGAGACTGGGGTGCAATCACAAGGCCAGGACAGTTTAATGGTTCTTTTATCTATCTCCCCTGGGACTAATAGGATTAGAAACTAGATTGAACTTTGTAGAGCTCATCCTATCTACACCGCTCCTTCCAGGAAACTGCTTTATTCCTGTTTCCAGACAGCCGGAGTTGTATAAGATGATTTGACTTAAGTTATATCATCTCTAAGCTTCCACCATAACAGATTTGATCCCACTCCTTGACCCTCTAAAAAGGAGGAGGAGTTAAGAAGGCTGGGAGCCTCCAAAAATGAATATCAGACTCCACATTTGCAACTGATTCAAATGAAAAAGAAAACGGAAAAGATAATATATAGAGATAGATATAGCTGCCTAGATAGCAGTTTAGTAAGACATAATTTTTGAGAAGATGGCTAAAAAGGTGGACTGGATGGAATTTAGCTAAGGATGTACATTAGAGTGACACTGAACGATAAAGGATGTACCATGGATGCTTAGATCTGCAATTAGAAAAAATGTAGAGACAACAGAAAGGCTTTTTTCTTTTCTTTTGTTTTTGTTGTTTTGTTCAAATCTTGAGAAAGATTAAGGCATGACTATGCAGTGAGGACAAAGGTATAATGTAAAGAGGTGAGGAAAACAGTTCTATGCTCAACCACTTCCATTTCTTTTTTGTGCCAAAGGGGATAAGTTTTAGATGAGAAAGTTTAGAATAAGCATTGATATGAAATTATGGTTGAATGAAAAAGCTGTAAGAGATGATGTAGCAGTTCTTCTGACTCAGAATAACTGGAGCTCAGCTACTATAAGAACTTGCATATGCACTTGAAATTTTCTTGGTGATCTCTAAAGATTCAGTGGAATGAAAAAGAAATACAGGAGGACAAGAGACAGGCACCTACCGTCCCCACTTTCATTGAGTGAAAGCTGGAAGCTGTAATATAAAACCAGTAAACATGGCTTCAGTACTGGGTAAAATTCTAGAATGGCTTATCATATAAGTAATTTGCATGAATATTTAAGGTTTAGAACAATGTTAGCCTGACTTCATCATATGTTATATTCTAGGTTAGCCTCAACATTTTGATAGATAGATGAGATTCAAGAAATATAGTTTGGGATGTTAGCAAGGATAATTCCATTTATCCTTTGCAAGAAAATGGCAGAATTGAACACTCTGTGATAGAAAACAACATATGATAATTTGAAATCTTTTGAAAAATGTATATAGAATGGACTGGGTCACAAGTGTCTTGAGGACAGTATCTCTTACTTTATCTTGATATATCAGCATGCGGCACAAAGTAGATACTAAAAAAATGTTAATATCTGACTGAGAGGGGCACCTGGGTGGCTGAGTCATTAAGCGGCTGCCTTCGGCTCAGGTCATGATCCCAGGGTCCTGGGATCCAGCCCCGCATTGGGCTCCATGTTCAGTGGGAAGCCTGCTTCTCCCTCTCCCACTCCCCCTGCTTGTGTTCCTCTCTCACTGTCTCTCTGTGATAAATAAATAAAATCTTGAAAAAAAATAACTGACTGAGTGAAGGAATGGATATTGAATAGAGCCATTCAAGATTAGTTGGTTATCTAAATACTTTTGAGTAGGAACTAAAACAAATGTTGCAATGTGGCTTCTGTTAAGGTTCCATGTACACTTCTGGACTAAATACTTACTGGTAGTGGTAAGGTTGCCTCTGAAATCTAATTTTAATTTAGAAACACACTCATGATTATCAAATTAGACTGATACATTTGTGTCAACATTGTAGGCAATATCTATAAGGCACAGAAAATAGAAGCTCAATAACCGATATGCTCTTTAAATTTTTTTTTATTGTGTCCAGATCTTTTGCAGAATTATCTTACATCATAAAAAGCTTAAAGTATTAGAGGCACTGTAGAATTGCAGTTATTTTCTGTATGTGATATGGTGGCTAAGTTAAGGTTGTATATTTAATGAGCTCAAAATACTTTAACTTAATATATCTAGTTTCATTTTGCAATGAGCAAGGAAACTTTGACCTTACAATGAATGGATCAGAATTGGCAAGAATTGTGCATGGTAGTTTTGTGATGCAGATTTCAGCTAATGGACCATGTAATTAAGATGACCAATTGCTAATGCAGTTGAAGAAATTCCAAGAACTCTGATATGAAGCCTACCAATTACAGTGCATTTCCCACTACTATCCAAGGGGATTAATAATTCTTTTCATTGCCTTTATTGAAATTCTTCAACAAATTTAAGAATATCTCAATTCATAATGGAAGAAATAGTGTTGTATCTACTTGCACAGTAAAGTACAGGAAATGAGAGAGGCATAGCTCATCTCTAAGTATCTATAATAGTTCTATCTGGTACTTTTTAATGTAATAGAACCTTCATAATTATATTTTATCTCACTGATATTGAGTATATATAAATGAATCCACGATATATTGATCTTTTTGTCAAGGATTAATAAATAATCCACATAGAGGTGAAAGGCAGGGAGTAACATACATAGATGAGTCAATTTTTTTTAGATATAAAGTGTCAGTAAGTAATAAAGAAGGTTCCTCATAATTAGAGCATTTTCTTCCTCTTTATTTTTACTGCTAGATTTTCCCTAGGTGCTCAATAAATGTTTATGGAACAAGATTGAATCATCAATAACACAGTCATAGTAAAATTTTATTTTGAAAGGCATAGTTCCAGTATTGACCTAACATATGTGATTTAAATCTCCTGTGCTAAGCATTGTATATGATATTTAATTTTGAGTAAATGTATGTTAATTGAAAGAATGCATAAATAAACCCCTTACTCTTTAATTAGCTCGAATTGGAAGTTATTTATTTTGGCAACAGTGTATTACTCTAAAAGAATGTTGAAGCACTTGTAGAAGAATGTCAACATTTATAATATATGGGTGGTCAGAAAGTGGCTATTTGTTTTATATTATTCTCCTTAATTTTCTATATGTTTAGAGTATTTAGAAATTAAAAATATATTTAGTATGTCTTATATTTGTTTTTTTTCTTCAATCTGAACAGTTTTATAACATTTGTTAAATAATATTTTTATATTCATATGGAGGTGGAAATATAGCTGTGTTTAAAAACATACAGTTTTTTTCTTTCAAGCTTTTCTTCTGAAAAACACATTGGCACGAACTAAACTAAACTAAATAATTTTTTAAATTCGTAGCTCAATGTTGCTCGGCATCAGGGAAATCCAAATCATAAACCTTAATGAGATACCACCTCACACCAGTCAGAATGTCTAAAATTAACAAGTCAGGAAACAACAGATGTTGGCGGGGATGCAGAG
>NC_138372.1:121112145-121152452 GCF_054177405.1 Leptonychotes weddellii | reverse complement strand
AAGATTTTATTTATTTATTTGAGACAGAGAGAATGAGATACAGAGAGCATGAGAGGGAGGAGGGTCAGAGGGAGAAGCAGACTCCCTGCCGAGCAGGGAGCCCGATGCGGGACTCGATCCCGGGACTCCAGGATCATGACCTGAGCCGAAGGCAGTCGCTTAACCAACTGAGCCACCCAGGCGCCCCTACAACTTCTCTGATTTTTAAAGTACTTTTTTCGAGACTCAGGTAAATTCCATCTTTATCATAATGCTTAAGATAAAATAAGGATTTTGCATTTCCCAAAGATTCATTCCAAACTTCCCTACAGCTTCTATCCTTATCAGCAGGGAAACTTTTCTACTATTCTTGGAGAAGTTTTGAGGTATAAATATCTCCCAATACTCAATTAAATATAGAGTAAGATGTTTATATTTGCATCCATCAATATCCTATATTTTAGACTTAAGGTGAGAAGCAAAACAAAATAAAAAAACTAACTTCTCTTTTGAGATTTAGCTGCTGTGATAGATCATACTGAGGTACCCAGATAATGGTCTTCTTCTATCCATGCCCTTTGCAACATGATTTTGCAGCTTCTCCCATCTAGCAGAAATCTATTTCTCCACTTCTTTTTTTTTTTTTAAGATTTTATTTATTTGACAGAGAGAGACACAGAGAGAGAGGGAACACAAGCAGGGGAAGTGGGAGAGGGAGAAGCAGGCTTCCTGCAGAGCAGGGAGCCCGATGCGGGGCTGGATCCCAGGACCCTGGGATCATGACCTGAGCCGAAGGCAGACGCTTAATGACTGAGCCACCCAGGCGCCCCTATTTCTCCACTTCGTGAATTGGGGCTCATCTTGTAACTTGTTTTCTTGTTTTGGGTTCTGTCTCTGCCATAGAACAAGCCTAGGATAGCCTGCAAGAGATTGAGAGACCATATGGAGGAGAGCTGAGATGCCTAGCTAACAGCCTGCTAAGGTGAACCAACTAGCTGATATGCAGCTAACCTCATAAGCATGAGTGAAAGAACTAACTCATTGGGATCCCAAGGTAGGAAGAAGTGGGAACTTTAGAGAAAGTGGTGAGAATGCAGACACTGAGCAGAGTGGAAAAAATTAAGCTGGTGATATAGGCCGGAGCTAAGTGACATTCAGCCTCATTGCCATGTTTAGGATTTCATTCCAGTATTTTGAACAAGGCAGTGATGTGATTAAATCTGCATTAAAGATTATTCTTACACTATGTGGAGAATGGATTGTATAGGACTTAGGCATGCATATGAGAAGACCAGTAGAGAGACTGTTGTAGTAGTCCGGGTTAAAGTGACTGTTTGGCTAGGTGTTAGCAATGGAAATGAAAAGAAGTGGACAGAGCCAAGAGATATACAAGAGTAAAGTCAGTAGAAGGATTGGTTGGGGGAATGAGTAAGATGAGTATGTAAATGATGACTCCAAACTCTCTGGTTAGAACAACTGGATGGGTGATGATTGCATGCATTAAACTTGGGGGTTCTGGAGGAGAAAGGGGTGGGAAGTGGAAGTAAGTTTGTTGAATTTAGTTTTGACATGTCACATTTGAGATGTCTACGAGACATTCAAGAAGGAACTATCATGTAGATAAATAATTAGGCCTGAAACACAAAACAAAAGTTTTAGTTAAAGACACAAATTTGATAGGCAGTTAGGTGAAGTGGTTCAATTGTTTTGGCAGAGGACACCAAAGGCAAGGACATATTCATTAATTTATTCCCTCAATATTCAAGTTAGAAACAAAGTTCGGGCACCTGGGTGGCTCAGTCGGTTAAGCGACTGCCTTCGGCTCAGCTCATGGTCCTGGAGTCCCGGGATCGAGTCCCGCATCGGGCTCCCTGCTCGGCGGGGAGTCTGCTTCTCCCTCTGACCCTCCCCCCTCTCATGTGCTCTCTCTCTCATTCTCTCTGTCAAATAAATAAATAAAATCTTTAAAAAAAAAAAGAAAGTTCAAGGTTCTAGGGATGCAGAATGGACAAGACAGATACTATCCTTTTCCTTGTGAGACTTAGATCTAATTGGTGGCATTCCATCTGAGGCTTATAAGATGTCAAGTCAAAGAGTAAGGAGATGGGACAAGAAGGGGACTGTGTGAAGTAGAGAGGCCAAGAAGAGCAGGGTTCATAAGTTAGATGCTCAGGTCTGCTGTTACAATAGGGTGTAAGTAGAGGTGGAGGTAGAAAACAGATGGGGAGATTAGAATAGAACTGCAGAGGTAGCTTATAAGAGATGAAAGAATGATGGGCATGTACTGGACAAAAGAATTGATAAACCTCAGATATTGGGAGAACAGAAACTGATTTATGTAAAAAATCTAATGCTTGACAATGCAAGAGGAGGATGAGATCTTAGGGGAGAAAGCGTAATAGAAGAAGATAAACCAGGTGAGAGGCATTTGGTAGTAGAAGCAAGAGAGAAAAGGGAGTATATATACTGAGTGCCTACTAGATGCCAGGCATTGTATTAAGCATTTTATACCTGCTTACCTTGTTTAATCTACAAAAAATAGTGAGTTTTTGCTTCCACTTTTCCACGGAAGAAAATGAGGAACAAAGAAGTTAATTCAAGGTCATAGCAAGGAAGCAAGTAGGGCAGAGATTCAGAGCACAAGTAGAAGAATTATTCTGGCATTGGGAAGGTTTATCATTTCCATGGTGATAGAATGGAAGAATAAGATATTTGGTGGGGGGGAACTGATATATGGGAAGGAGATTGTATTGAGAAGTTGAGAATGTTCCTACTTGATGGTTCCTATATGCTGCATGAAATGGGTGAGCTTCTTTGCTGAGCATGATGGGGGAAGATGAGAGGGACAGGGGCATGAGAAGAGGTAAGGGATTGAAATAGCTGTGGTAAGGAATGAGTGAAGGACATTAAAATCACACATGCACAACCAAAATTCCCCTCTACATCAACCCTTTTGACCAAAACCCTTTCCCAAGGTACTGCCCATCTCTCTTATTTCTTTAAACTTCTGGAAAGAATAGAGCATACTTTCTCATCCTGTTTTCTCCTTTCTCATTTTTTTCTTTTTTCTTCTTCCATTTCACCAAACCTTCTTTACAGAATAATCACTGACCTCTTTATCCAATAATGTAATGTCACTTCAGTTTTTACAGTACATGTTATTATTGCTCTATTTGAAACTGTTAATCACTCTATCTTTCAAAACCCTCCTCCACTTTTATTTCCAAGACCATGTTCTTCTCTTTCTCTTGTTTCTTTAGCCACTGATTCTTTTTTCTTTTCTTTTTCAAATTTTTATTTAAATTCTAGTTAGTTAACATATAGTGTAACATTGGTTTCAGAAGTAGAATTTAGTGATTCATCACTTACATATAACATTCAGTGTTCAATACAGTAAGTGCCCACCCTTCTTTATACTAGCCACTGAGTCTTAACTTCTTTTCAATTATTTGTTTCTTAAATATGAATGGATGGCCGTGTTCTGCTCTGAGGCCTTTCTCTCCTCTCTCCTCTTCTCCTCTCCTTCCCTTCTCCTATTCTCCCATTTTTTCTCATTTTCTCTATTCTAGTACTTCCCACTTAAGTTAATTCCATCAACTACCAAGACCTCAAAATACCTTTAACATTTATAATGGCTATAATAAAAAGAGTGCTAACTATGAGCTGAGCACTATGATATCTAGGAAATACATACATACATTCATACATACGTGTATATATTCAGTCCTCAGCAGATTTCTTAGGGAAGGATTTTGATTTCCCATTTTTCAGATGAAGAAAGTGTGGCACAGAGATTCTAGGTAAAGATCCCCGGAGCCTACTCAGTTAATAAGTAACAAAATTACCAGTTTGAATCCATGTCTTCCTAAGTCAAAGTCTGTGCTTTTCTTAACCACTGTCTTACAGATTCACTGAAGACTCCTAGATGTTAAACTCTAGGTTAGAGTATTCTACTTAACCCTAGATCTACTCATTCATTCATTCATTCATTCATTCTTTAATTCCAGAAATGCTTATTGAGCAGTTACTGTGTATTGGCAAATGTGTGAAGCATTGAGTGTGTGTGTATGTGTGTGTGTGTGTGTGTGTGTGTGTGTATATGACATAGGGCCTTTGCTCATGGAATTTACAGCCTAATGGGATGGTAAATGTGGTATGTTAAATAATGCCTCTTCCCAAAGATGTCTATGCCCTGATCCCTGAAACCTATAACTGTGTTACATTACATGGCAAAGCGACTTTGCAGAGGTAATTAAGGTTATTGATCTTGACTCAGGGAGATTACCCTAGGTTATATGAATGGGACCTATCTAATCACATGAACCTTTAAAAGCAGAGAGTCTTTCCTGCTTGAAACCACAGAGAGATGGAGAGCAGAAGAAAATATAGTAGAGATGATGCATGAGAAGGACTTGATCTGTAGCTATTGGCTTTGAAAGCAAAGAGGGCACGAGTCAAGAAATGCAATGGACTTTAGAAGCTGAGCATAATAGCCACAGTCATAAAGGAAATGGGAACCTCAGTCCTTCTACCCCCTGGAACTGAGTTATACCAATAGTTTCCATGAGTCTAAAAGCCGATTCTTCCTTAGAGCTTTTAGAAACGGACACAGTCCTGCAGATACCTTGATTTTGGCCTTATGCCACCGTTAAGTAGAGACCCTGCCAAACCATCAAGGCTGCTGACCTACAGAAACTGTGAGATAGCCAATATGTGTTACTTCAAGCCACTAAGTCTGTGGTAATTCATCACACTAGAAATAGAAATTAATAAAGTGATAAGCATAAAAACCCACAAATGAATATGTAATTAACTATTGTGGTAACTACCTAATGGAAAAGAACAAGACACTATGAATGAGAATGGGGGAACCTGCTTAAAGACATTCTGAGGAGGCAGACAAAAGGATGAATGTGTTTTACATTTTGTTTTCATCCACTCCAATTTACCTCTATAATGCAAGTATTCACTATGACAAGTACTTACAGAACACCTACTAAGTATAAGGCAATATATTAGGTACTGGAGGGATGGTATAGAGGAGTTTAAGAGATGCCTCACTTCTCCCAGCTCAGTGGGGAGTCTGCTTCTCCCTCTTCCTCTGCCTCTCCTCCTTCTTGTGCTATCTCTGTCTCTCTCTCAAATAAATAAATAAAATCTTAAAAAAAAAAGAGATGCCTCATTTTACAAAACTCACAGTCTTGAACACAAGTTGACAAGCCATAGTCTGCGGACCAAATCTGGCCTGCCACATGTTTTTGTATGGTACGTGAGCTAAGAAGGAGTTTTACATTTTTAAATGGTTGAGAACAAAATAAGAAAATGATATTCTATTGCATGTGAAAATTATATCAAATTCAAATTTCAGTGTTCATAAATAAAGTGTTATTGGAACACAGCCGTATTTATTTATTTGTGTGTTGTCTATGGTTCTCTCACCTTAAAATGGCAGACTTGAGTAGCTGTGAAAGAGTGTCCAGTAAAGCCCAAAATATTAACTTTCATTAAAAAGTATGCTGACTCCTGATCTAGAACACAGATAAGTCACACATATAGGTGATCATGGGGACAAAGTACAATTGAACAAGTACCATCTAGAGAAAGAATGAATTACTTATCACCTCCATTCTTCTAAGTACATTTGACTGTTCCCTCTCCTCTTCCTTTACTGAAATTACTATCACCACTAAATTCTACCTCCTCCCAAAAATGTCTGCCTAGAGACATTGCTTAAAGGCATGATGTACACCAATCCGTATGAGAAGCCCTGCTCTTTGCCTCACAATTGCCTGCTTTATACTGTAAGCATTTTTGTCTTTGTGTTACCTAATGTCTTTTCTAATGTTTTAGCTGTTTATCGATGTAATTGAATCTCAAATTGTTTTTATTATATTCTGTAATACTATGGGGAGACACTCTAAATATTATGATAGTTATTAATATTAATGTTAATAACTAGTGCTCTTTCACAGGTCAGTTGCTGAATTAAGCTCGGTTATGGGTTTACAAATGTAAAATCATCAAAGTTTGCACAGTGGGAGATCCTAATTTCCTTTCTCTGGCCCTGGTTAAGCAAGTGAACTGATCCTTACATTGTTCCTTGCTAATTGTGAGACAGATGCTTTGCATTTTTTAGATCTCAGCTACATACATCTAAAGAAAGTGGCTTTCTTGATAAGACCCTCTAAAATTAGAAAGTTGTAGAATTATCTAGTAATATGTGTCTTAATAATTCAACTTGTCATGGCAACATGCAATTAAAACTTTCCTTTGGGACTAAAGAGAAAAATCCCAGTTGCTTCTAAAGAAGTTTAGCCGATATATAATGAAAAGAATAATTCAAGTAAATGGGACTGAGTTTCATGGAGAAAAGGAAAATAAAAGCAAATCATTTTTTTAGGCCAGGAAAGTAATTATGACTGCATTTGATGATTTTATGGTTTTTATAATCTTACTTATTAGATCCTCTTTTTATTATTCCCAATTAAAGCAGTGTTATTATTTTCTTATTTGGTAGGGAAAGGGGTATCAAATTGTTCAAAAATTCTTTTCTGGAATAAACATAACTGATACCAAATATTACTTTGACTTAAGGGGAATATATGAAACCACTGATATTGCATTCCACTAATACAGTGGAAGCATTTTGAATAAGGTTAATCAAAGAAGAGGTTTATTTTTATATATTTATATCTATATCAATATTTATATTGACATTTTTATAATCTCTGTATCTGATTAAGTTATGTATACTTTTTTTTAATCCTGCAGTAAGACAAGTCATCTTGTTTTATATAAGCTAGAGTGTAAAATATTGTATTAGAGCTCATGTAAACTATTTCTTTCCTGTGCTTACTGTTATAACCAAATGTCTATAATTATTTACTATATTTTATTGATTCTAAGATGCCCATTTCTTTTTTTACACTTCAAAACTCTGAAATAAGAATGCACCTTTTTGTAGGTGACCTGTCATAATTAAATTGCTAGCATTTTTTCTTTCTATGTGGTTTAAAGTATAATGTGCTAATAAACTTTTCACAATTAATTGTGACTGAGTCAGTGAAATACTGAATATTGAGACCACCTCTCAGAGAGTAGCATAGTTTAGCAGAGACTGATTGTTGTCCTGAAATAGTTATTTTCCTTCTTTTTCAAAAATTTAGCTGAACATAGAGCCAAAAAACTAAATTTTGCCAGACCGCCTTAAAGGTTACTCTACTGATTTGCTAGGGCTTACCAAAGTACTGCAGAGTGGCTTAAACAACAGAAATTTATTGTCTCATGATTACAGAGTCTAGAGGTCCAAGATGAAGATGTTAGCAGAGCCATGTTCCCACTGAAGGTGCTAGGAAATGATCTGTTCCAGGCGTTTCTCCTAGCATGTGGTAGCTCTGTGGCTTATGGCAGCTTAATTCTAATCTTCATCTAATGTTCTCCCTGTGTTCATGTCTGTGTCTTTGCATGGCATTCTTTTCATAAGGACATCAGTCATATTGGATCACAGACCCACCCTACTCCAGTATGACCTCATCTTAACTAATTGCATCTTCAATGGCTCTATTTCTAAATAAGGCCATATTCTGAGGGACCGAGTATTAAGATTTCAACATATGAATTTGGAGGGACACAATTCAACCCATTACAGTGACTACATTCTGGTCAGTGAGATATAAACATTGTGTCAGCTTCTGGACACCTTCCTTAAGACAGAGTTATCATATATTTTTTACATCTCTTCTTTAATTCCTCTTCCATCTTGCTCTCTGGAAGAGAGATATTGCCTTAGAATATGAGAATAAAGGACACAACCCAAATATGTTAGGGCAGTGACCTGGATGGAGTCTTGGCTCTTAAGAACTTCGTAGAGCACAGCTAGATACCAAACTTGGGTTTAAACCACTATCATGAAGTTTTCTGATACTTTCAGCCAAACTTAATTTGAGTTGATATATGCACCCTTCCAACATCAGTTAGAAACTTGGCTATTTTCCGGGGCGCCTGGGTGGCTCAGCCATTAAGCGTCTGCCTTCCCCTCAGGTCATGATCCCAGGCTCCTGGGATCGAGCCCCCCATTGATCGGACTCCCTGCTCCGCGGGAAGCCTGCTTCTCCCTCTCCCACTCCCCCTGCTTGTGTTCCCTCTCTTGCTGTGTCTCTCTCTGTCAAATAACTAAATAAAATCTTTAAAAAAAAAACACCATATTTTCCCATTTGTAAAAGGAAAATAGTCATATCTACCTTAATGTTGGTGTGCACAGCACTTAGCACAATACTGACACGTAAGAGGTTGCCGTTGCTGTTGTTATGGAGATTTTCATTTGAAAATAGGTGTTACCAACTCGCAATAGTATTTACTCATTCATTTGTTCATTCAACAAATATTTATTCAGCACTTTCTATGTACCAGGCACTGCGTAGGCAATGGAGATGGAACAGCGAGTATAAGCAAATTGTCCCTGTTCCCTCTTCAGGAGGCTTACACTCAAGTTGGGTATAAAAGCTGCAGGAGCAAGGCTGGTGATGGTGGTGATGTTATGTGCATGACCTATGACCTCATTTATCTTGGAATATGTTGAATTGTGGAAATGTGGAGTTGTGAGAGAAAAAGCACCGTGCTTGACAGAATCAACCTATGCCATAAATGGGGGACATAAGAAAGTTTATCAGATCCCATGTCACTCAAAATGAAAGTGGTTTGCCAACACACCTCACATTCAACCTAATACATTTCAGTTTGCATTCGCTCTGATTTTTAAACATTATATTAATTTAGTAACACAACAACAAAAAAACCTGTGCAACACATGTCATCCGTAGCAGTAAATAGATGTTCCAAGATTTTAGTTTGAAAAAGAAGACTTTTTAAAATTATTACTGACAGTGATTGCAGTAATTATGACTTTTCTTGAACGTTTTATTCTGAATTATATTTCATCAATGCTGTATGTAAGTAGTTGTCTATATCATCTTTGAAGAGAGTTACTCTAACTTGAAAGCTCATTATTTTTGCTATTTGCCTTTTCCTTCAAGTGGAGATTTTATTTCTTGTCTTCTTGTGTTTTCTCAGCAGGAATACTATTTTAAACAGATTGCTCTGTTCATATGTTCTGCCTCTAGAATTGGCATGATTGTGTTTGGGCCTTTAATGGGAGAATTATGGAAGTAAGGAAGGTTTCAGCTTGATATAGCTAAACCTGTCTTTGACCATTTTGCAGTGAGTAATAACTGTTTAGATTGTCATTTATCAGACCCTAAGACTCCAAGCAACAGATTTGCCATAAAAATATATTTTCAGAAGGAATTATTCAAATTGTTCATATTAAATTACTTCCTAGTTAATAAAAGTGAGATGGGTTCATCCTTTGAATAATGTTATTATAGAAACTGGAAAGCCAAAAAGATAAACTCTCTGGTGACAGCCTAGTGGGAGACTGGACACCTGTGGCTTTATTGATACACAGTGTCTAAAAGTAAACAAAGCATAGTGCAATAAAAGAACCGCCATGCTTACATTTATGTCTTCTCCAGTTTATTCAGGGGCCGGTGTTCATCATCTGCACTGGGCTCTGCTCTTCTCAGTTACACACTTTGACTGTCAGAGCCTAAATATTTATAAAATGAAAGTCCATGCACCATACCAGTTATAATAGCTAAAATTGTCTTTCTACCAAGATAGAGGACATTTAGACAATGTAAAATTATATTTTATTTATTGCGCCAAAAGATTTTTATGATTCGTAGCTATTTGCAATAAATTTGCTTTCAAAATGAACTGATTATTAATGTGGCTCCTGTATTAGAACTATTGCATAGTTTTATTATTGTTTATTTGGTTTATATGGTCTGTGATCAACAACAGCAAAAAATGTGTATGCTAATTTTCTAGCCTACAGATATGTTTAGCTATGTTTACTTCTCTTTCAGTATAAGGAAAGTCTAAAATATTTTCTGATACTTTACGCTTTGGAGGAGAAAAAAGTAAAAGAATTTTATAGTTGTAGTTTGTGTTAGATATTAAAACATTTGCCAAATATGACTAATAATGACAATGTTCCATGGAATTTCAGCACCTTTTTTGGTCTTCACTCAAAACAGAAGCTGTTTTTGAATCTACATGCAGTCTGGATAACCACCCATGGGTGCGCTTGAGCCATTGAAACATTCCTAGTTATGGGCCCTTGGGATGATTACATTAATGCACTGTAGTATGAAGACTACAGTTCATTTCAAACCTTTCTCATTGTCATGACTGGAAAGGATTTCATACTTTAATCACATGCTTTAGTTCATACAAATTAATGTTTTCTCCTCATATGTCAAAAGAAAATAGCATAGATTTGATGTTCATACAAATTGACTTTAAACTATTGAGGGATGGCATTTGGAAAGAAGGAAATAGTCAGCATTCTCCTATAACATCTTTCCTTTTTCAAACATTGCCATGTATAGCACAAGGCATTTAATAAAGTCCTCTGACTGTAGTCAGTGATCAAGAATATGTTAGAAGACAGAGTGTCTATGGGACTTTCCATCCATCTCATCTTAGGGACCACACAGTCCAAGGGCAGAGGCAGAGCAGGGGTGAATTCAGAATAGCCTGGGTTCAGGGCCACCCTATAATTTTACTATTTTGCAATCTTGGGAAATTTATCTACTCTCACTAATCCTCAAGTTTTTTTTTTTGTTTTAAAGATTTATTTATTAGAGAGATTGAAAGAGAGAGAGCACAAGTGAGGGGAGGGGAAGAGGGAGAGGGAGAGAATCCCAAGCAGAGGGACAGAGAATCTGAAGCCAAGCCTGTGCTTAGCTCCCAGCCTGATGCAGGGCTGGATCCCACGACCTCAAGATCATGACCTGAGCCAAAACCAAGAAATGGCTGCTTAACTGGCTGCTTAACTGACCAAGCGACTGAACCACCCGGGCACCCCAAGCTCTGTTTTTTTGCACAGCGATGATAATAGAGATGAAAGATAACATTTTTTTTTAAATGGGGGAACAACAAGATGCTGTAGAGTGTGGCCGTTAAGAAATGATAATTATGTGATGTGATAGAGGTTCTAGCTAAAGCTACAGTGGCAATCATACTGCAATATATAAATGTAACCAATCAACTGGTTATATACCTTAAGCTTACACAATGTTAAACTTACACATAACAAATATATTTCATCTAAAAATTAAATTAAAAGGATGCCTGGGTGGCTCAGTCGGTTGAGTGTCTGTCTTCGGCTCGGGTCATGATCCCAGGGTCCTGGGATCTAGCCCCGAGTCGGGCTCTCTGCTCGGCAGGGAGCCTGCTTCTCCCTCTGCCTCTGCCCTACCGTTCTGCCTACTTGTGCTCTCTCTCTCTGTCAAATAAATAAATAAAATCTTTAAAAAAAATAAAAAAATAAAAATTAAATTAAAAAAATAGAATGTGAGCTCTGGAGGCAGGCTAGCCTGGGTTTGATTCCTGGCTCCCTTCATTTGCATAGGACAATTATTTAACCTCTCTACGCCTTACTTTATTCATTTTAACATTTATTATAGTGATAGTACTTTTTTCTTAGTGTGTTATTGTAAGAAATAAATGAGATTATCCTGGTGAAGTATTTAGAATGCCACCTGGAATGGAGTAAGTACCCAATAAATGCTGGTTTTACTTGTAATTATCATGTGCTCCATATGGAAAAATTGAGAGTTTAGTTTGAGAAGGAAGGCAAGGGCTGGATCCTGAAGGGATTATTTTCCTGTTGTAAGTGGAAATGGCCTGAAAAGTTTGCATTTTATCAAGATCATACTGGCTGTGTAGACAAGGAGCTGTGTGGAGGAAGGCTTATCCTAGAGGTACAACACAAGGTCCTCAACTAAGATGGAACAAATAGGAATATACATAAGATGAACTTATGGATTTCATGTTATTTTGCAGATAGGATTGAGAACATTTGGTCGCTAAATATGTAGGAGGTGAGAGAAGGTGATAATCTTTTTGTGCCTTGAGCAATAAAATCATATGATGATGGTCATATATGATAAAGGAACATGATGTTCCCATTAATAGAGATAAGAAAAGCAGGATAAAAATGTTTTGAAAGGTAAAGATGAAAGTAGTTTTAGAAAATATATATCTATACCCAGGGCTAATATTACATGATAGTGCAAGAAATGGTTACACAGATCTTCTTAGGAATTAGTAAAGATGTTTAGAGAATCAGACAGAGCCTGATTTCCTGCCAACCACAGCTACAATATGACTGCTCCTTTAAACAATCTAAGATGCACTTGATAAAGCTGGCAGGGAAGAAAATACAAATCTTAATTTTTTGCCCTAATATGAATTAATTAAATTAAATAACTGAGCTTCTCTTACTGCTCATCTAAAGGTCCATGGGCTACTTGAATTGAGTGATTTTTGAAATGAGTTATTATTTTGGACAATGAGGTTTGTCTAGAGGGCAAAATACTGGGGATAATATTACGGTGAAAAAGCAAAAGGGTATTAGATGTCTGGAAGGAAAAAGGGAGGAAAGAAAGAAATGCAAGTGACAATAAGACATTTTGCCTCATTTGCATCATTCTTAGGGTTGAAATTCTTAATTTTTCTAAAGGGACTTGGGTAAGTCATTCATTCAGTAAATACACATTAAATAATGACATGTTCTGATCACTTCTAGGAGCTCAAGATACAGTGATGAACAAGAGTTAAGGGATCTGCCTCAAAAAGCCTACATGCTACTTGGAGGAAAAAGACTAAATTAACAAGTTAACAAAATAAAGAAGATTCAGATTGTGATTGGTAAAATAAGGGATTTAACAATGAGACATGATAGAAGGTAATGGAGGTTCTTACCTTGGTTACTGAAAGAAAACCTCTTAGGAGATAATGAAATCATTTTCCTATATCTTACAGTGATTGTTAGAAGACACATGGACAGTTTATGGACAGAGATTTTAAATGAAGGGATTTAATTTATGTTAAATATATATATTTAAAAAATAAAATGAAAGATATTAAGGTATACTTATATATTTTTGGAGAAAAATCAAGTTTAAAGAAGAAACTGATGATGTAGGATAAATGGGGATAGTTTCAAAAGTGGAGTCT
The DNA here is from genome assembly GCF_054177405.1 of Leptonychotes weddellii. Lineage (NCBI taxonomy): Eukaryota > Metazoa > Chordata > Mammalia > Carnivora > Phocidae > Leptonychotes > Leptonychotes weddellii. The sequence goes on along the minus strand of NC_138372.1, from coordinate 121,139,387 downwards.
TGAGTGGCGAACTGTGATGGGATCCTGAACACAAACAGAGCAAGAGCCTATGGTAGGAAACGGGCATTCCTTCTGATCCAGAGAAGGGAAGCTGAGTATTCTGGTATGGATGCAGAAAAAGTAATGGTTTCGTTGGTAGGCAAAAGAAAGACCTCTCCCCTGTTTTTTTTTTTTTTCTTCTTTCTCTTTTGTTTCCTGTTTTATTCCAGCCCAAGTAGGCAGTCACATTTATATTGTTCACCATGATGTGCTGCTGATTTCCAAACTTCTAAATATACTTAATTAAAGCTTTTCCCATGAGTAAGAAATTCATTTTAATGTAAATGCTGACATACTGAGTAGAGTTTATATTTGTATTCAAAATTGGAAGGAAAAATGTCTTGTGTAAACTATTAGTTCTATAAGAAGGAATATACCCGACATCGAGCAATTTCATGAATCATTGGTCTCTCTGCTATTGCACATAGGATATTTTTTTTAGATTATATCCAAAGCACTGCTATGTAACATTCTAGTCATACTTGTAGGCCACAGGGAAACATAACATATTCTTTTATAAACAAAATATCTTAACATATGAAAAGAAAACATTAGAAAATCGCTTTAATAAGAACATATAATGTAAAATTAGCAAAAATTTTCTATACTGAAAAATAAGTTCTTAAAAATATCATCTTTGCCTAAGTATAAAATTTTGATATGCTAGAAAAGCAAACTCATATTTCAGTTTAATTCTTTGTTTCATTAACATGGTAAATATTTTTAGAGGTCTGCATCTCATATGTCATTTGAATCAATTATGATGATAATTAGTCTAGAAATCATAATAAGTCAGTCCATTAATGAATTCTTAAATCCTATTTCTTAAATATTTAAGTACAGAATATGAATTTCTTTTGGTTTCCTACTTTCCCTAGGACTTAGGTAACTTAAAAAATCTACATTTTCAGCTACTTATGCCATCATTCTTTTTTACTATTTGTTAACTCCATGCATATAACATTTTGCATACCAAAGTTTTAAAAAGCTATCATCATGTAAAAATTTTGGAAAACACAGAGTCATTCGAACTTTCCAACTTCTATTCCCTAAATCAACTCTCAGCCCAATAAATTAGGTTTCTTCTTCTTCATTCATTTATTGTTAATTTATTCATTCAACAAATATTGATACCTACTATGGCATTATTAGACACACAGAATAAGACAGTAGAGAGCCCTGGCCTAAAATTTGTTGGAAAAAATAGACATTTAACTAATAATTTCAAGTGTGATGAGTGCTAATGAAACATAAGGAAACACAAGGTTTTGTGAAAGTACAGGCTAGCCTGGGTTTCACAGACCAGAAAAAAGATGGAAACAATCAAATTGTAGAAACATGAGTGTTGTCCAACCAGTCCTTGACCTTAATTTTCAAACATCGCTTTTTACATTTTTGGCTGGGAAATACACTTGAATAATTTTGGAGAATGATGGTATCCTGCTGCTTGGCCTGAGTAGATTAATAACTTAAGTTCATGGAACAAAAATCATCCTGATTTATATATAATTATAGCATATTTAGTTCAGTCTGATAATGAAACTTTATCTACAGTTGTCCAAACATCTTGGGTCTAGAAATAGCTGTAGGCCTCCAAACAAATCATTTCTAATTTTTATGTGGTAAATGTAATGACAACTTGAGAACTAGCTTCTAAATGAATAATGTCAGAAGATGTATCAGTGTTTCTAATTTGTACTCTTCTTTTTCATTTGGCAGATAAACATTTTCAATGGCGATGATGAAATCAGTGCAGACAAGGCTGCTTTTATTTAAAAAGAGGAATGAAAAGCATGCTTTTCAAGCTAGTGGATTGGCAAACAGAGTCAAAAGTTTTCAAAGATCTGGCTGTTGCCCCACTGATTTAAAGGTATAGACGTCTAGAATTTGGAAGACTTACTTTGAAACTATTTTTTAAAATATGAATTGCCTGTGTGATAAAGCTTGATAGCTTCCCTGTAATCAGTATCAAGATATATAAACCTTTTGCACTGTTCCACGTCACAAGAAGATTCTTCATATGACCCCTGCTCAATGAGTAGAATTGTATGAAACTACTTCACATTTTAATGAACCAATGTGGATAGTTGGATCTTTGTATGATACATAATACAAGAAATAGTTTTGAAAGGAAGAACTCAGTTTACCAAATTGCAGTCCTGGTTTGTTTACTAGAATTAAATAGTTAAGGTCTAGCAAAAACATAATAAATTGGGATGGATTTTTAGTGGATTTCAAGTACTAGAGAGTTCAATTCTTTTACTTAACCTGTATAGTAAGTTATATATACGAGGTAATTTAAAAATTTCAGTTAACTAAAATGTGTGTATGTCTATTATATAATCATATTCATCATCAGGGGATAGTCTCAGGTATTAAAAAGTGTGCATTTAACAAAAAAATCCAGATTACAGAGTTGTCAGTGAGAGAGAGAAAATGTAGTCTTAAATTGCTAGTTAGAAATGGAGACCAATAGAGGGCATACCATGATGATGATGATGACATAGGAAAGAAATATATATTGGGACTAGAATCTGGGCTTTATTATTTATTTATTCATTCATTCCATGACCAATTCATTTATTGAGAGTCTGTTATGTACTAAGCACTTTTCATGGAATCTAAAGAAACAAAGATGAATGTGTGTTATACTTCCTGGTCCTTTGTTGTATATGTTAGTACTTCCAGATATTCCTATTTCAACTCTTTAGCTTCTTTATAAAAACATTATAAACACACAAGAGAAGAAACAGAAATAGAAGGTGTGGAAGATAAGTATGGAAAATCAATAAGAAATAGAACAAAAAGACAAATAGATGGAAAAGAAGAGAGAAAATTGGAAAGCCCATTAAAGAGATGTAATATCCAAATAATATGAGCTACAGAAGGACAGAGCAGAGAAAGATAGAAGGAGGAATCATGCAAGTGCATTTCCCAAGACAAGAACATAAATTTCTTTACGGAAAGGACCTACTGAGTGCACCCAATATAATGGGTTAAACTAAGCATATTACTGTGAAATTAGGAACAACACTTAAGAACAAATATACAGTTCTAATTGCTCACAAAAAGAAAGATAATTAAAGAGACACACATATATATCAGTAAGAATCAGAATTGCTTCAGAATCCTCAACAGCAATACCAGAAGGTAGGTTGGTGGATTCATATGCTCCATATTCTGAAGGAAATTAGATCTAATCTAGAGTTCTATAGTATTAATCAGACAGAGACTAGAATAAAGACTTGGAGATGTGCAAAATCTCAAAAAACATATTTTCCACATACTGATTCTTATGAAGAAACCTTACTATACGCTCCATAAACATGAGGCAACAAACAAAAAAGGAAAATATGGGACACAGAAAACAAGAGATTTAATCAAGGAGAGATGTGAAGGGAATCGCTAAGATCATATTAACAGCAGAGAACAGCATGACTGCATGCTATAAACATAGAGAGATGACCTAGCCAGGATTTCAACATGTTCATAAATGTGTAGATCCATATAGTTTAGAAACTTATTACCATATCATTCTTTCTCCTGAATGAGTAGATCAGCACAGTCGAAGCCAATGAATCTCACTTTTCCTGATGAGATTCAAAGATGATATTATTTGTGTAGGATGGAATAAGGAGACAATAAAGATTATACTGAAGCCGACTTCCCTCTTAAGGCTAGTTTTAGAAGAAGACTTCAGATTCCTGCAGACTACAATTCAGAAAAATAAAACACAAATTTACCCTAATAAGAGGAATTATCCTCTATATGGCCCATGTTCATGTATGCCTATACTGAAAAATATATAAGAATCTCATTACAATGATTGCCTCTAGGAGAAGGAAATAGGTGGTTGAAGGAAAGGTGTGTAAGAGAATTACTTTCCACTCACCACTGTTACTTTTGAATTTTGCACAAAAAACATGGATTATCTGTCATATAATAAAATTAAAATGATGGCAAGAAAATGCATTCTCCCTCCAGAGCCTTCGGTCTTGTTAAGTGTTTCTTTGAGGTGTTTAGAAGCTCAACAGTTCTACATAAGATTCCACAGAAACAGGGTGATGCTAGGCTCTCGGAGGGGAATGGAATGGAGCTACATAGGAGCAAAATTTTATATACTATTGAAATTAAGTTGGTATTAATCAGAGTTAGTTACTTATAAGTTAAGATGTTAATTATGTTCCTTAGGGCAAGCATTAAGAATATAACTAAAAAATATAGTAAAAGATAAGGGGATTGAAATAGAACACTAAAAAATATCTATTTAATGGCAACAACAAAACCAAGTTGGTAATAGAGGAAGAGAAATTAGAAAAAGATATGACATATGAAAAACAAATTGCAAATGCCAGAGATAAATTCTACATGAATTACATTTAATATAAAATTACAAAATTAAATATAATTATATTTAATATAAAAAGATTACACATTCCATCTAAAGGCAGAAATTTGCAGGATAAATTAAAAAAAATGATCCAAACATATGCTCTCTACAAAGAGACACACTTATATGTATATAACATATATAGGTAAAATATAAAAGGATTGAAACAAATATACCAGAAAAACAGTAACCAAACCAAACTGGACTGCTAAGCAAGTATCAGAAAAAAAATTTTTTAAAAAAGATTTCATTTATTTATCTGAGAGAAAGAGAGAGAGAGTGCACAAAAAGGGGGAGGAGCAGAGGGAAAGGGACAGGGAGAAGCAGACACCCTGCTGAGCGTGGAGGTCATGACCTGAGATGAAATCAGACACTTAGCCGACTGAGTCACCCAGGCGCCCCAGAAAAATATATTTTAAGATCAAAATTTTTACTAGAGGCAAATAGATATTATAATAATAAAACGGTCATTCCAGGGGCTCCTGAGTGGCTCAGTGAGTTCAACGGCTGACTCTTAATTTTGGCTCAGGTCATGACCTCAGGGTCCTAGGATACAGCCCTGTGTCAGGCTCTGCACTCAATGGGGAGTCTTTTTGAGGATTCTCTCTCCTTCTGCTTCTGCTCATGCTCTCTCTATCTGTCTCTCTCTAAAATAAATAAATAAATCTTTAAAAAAAATCATTCCGTCAAGAATATGTGATAATTATAAACATATATGCACCTAACAACAGAACCTCAAAATACCTGAAACAAAATTTGGCACAACTGAAAGAAGAAATAGACAGTTCTACAATAATATTTGAATACTTTAATACCCTACTTTCAATAACAGAACAGCTAGACAGAAAATGAACAAGAAAATAGAAGACTTGAACAACAATATCAACCAACTAGAACTAAGAGATGTCTATAAAACATTCCACCCAACAGAGTTAGAACTTACATTCTTTTCAAGTGCACATGAAACATTATCCAGGATAGAACATATGTGAGGACGTAAAATGGATTACAATGAATTTAGAAGGATGTAAACAATATAGAGTATGCTCTCAGGCAACAATGGAATGAAATTAGAAGTCATTAGCAGAAAGAAATTTGTGAAACTCATGAATATGTGGAAATCAAACAATATATTCCTGAATAACTCATGGAAGAAAGAAGAAATAATAAGGAGTATGAGAAATGCTTTGAGATGAATTAAAATGAAAATACAACATAACAATACTTGATTGGTCCCAGATACTCTTAAAAAGCAGAAGAGTTAGACAAAGAGATCTAAGTAACTAAGTACAAAAATTGAGGGAAATTTTAAGTCTGGGAGAGCTCAGGAAGAACAGTAGCACACTGAAATGCTTTGTGAACCAGTACCACTTTTCTGAGTATTTTACACAGATAAACTTATTTAGTTCTCATTATAACCACACAATTTAGATACTATTGTTATCCCCAGTTTAGAGAAAAGGAAACTTAGGGTACTGAGTGATTAAAATTTTCGAATGTAAGTTAGAGCCGTAATCAGAATCCAAGGTATTCGTGTCTACCATCTTAATTTTAAAATTATTTTGGAAATATTTTATCCATAAATATTTTCAAACTCCAGGTAGGGCATGATGCTTTTCAAGATTCTTGCAATAGACCTATGATAAGGAAGAAAATACTGATAGAAAGCAATCTTCACTTTTGCTAAGTATACATGTCCTAGAATTCAGTGAATAAATCCTTGGGTTAATAACCATGGGAAGATAACATTAATATGAATGGTACAAGCTCAGAAAGACAAGGATTATTGGTGAGGAAATTATAACAGATGATAAATAAAATTTTGATAGATGGGAGATGGATGGATTAATGTGATTTAAATTTAGATTTTCTCCACTTTGCAAAGATCCCTCAAGCAAGAAATCAATAAGAATTTAGCTGATTTGCCCCTAAAACCTTGGTAAGGTTCAGGAATTGGAAGTACCTTAAAATAGACATACATAGTGGACCTGAAAAGTGGGAGATTATTTGAAAATTTGGGTAAGTTAGATATACCTACCTCCAAAGTTCCCATCCCCAAACAAACAACAACGTGACTCTCCTTCTGCTGTCCCAGCAGAAGCATGGAGTTTTCTATGGAGAGAAATTAGAAATTAGTCTTTCAATTAGAAAGACTGGGTTCTGGAGTACTATCCAGATTGAAAATAAAAGTGAGATAATTAATTAAAAACAGAGAGTTTGAGTTAAAGTCAGCATAATGAACTCAGGTCACTAAGTTTATGTTCTTTATGCAGGTGAATGGAATTCCTTTATGGGGAAATTCAATATCCAAGGAGAAAGGACCCACTGATATGGATTAAGCACAACGAAATGTCCCTGTTCCCACCTGTTCAGGACTCTGCAGCCCAGCTATTGACAAGCAGTAGAAATGTCCATTGATGTTCACAGATTTTTCAGTCAGCTTTTTAATACCTTATTCTTAAAAATGGATAGATGAGCAAGTTTAAAAGGCATTTGCGGAAAACATCTAATGTAATAGATACAAACAAACAAAGTAAAGGGAAATAAAAAATAAAATAAAAATAGGCAAAGAATAATTAAAAATTCAGAAATTTTAAATCCTGAATTAATACTGTCTGAAAAATTTCAACAAACTATATGAGTCTAATACTGTGTTTCAAAGCAACAAGAGAGATATCTTTGAAAACATCATGACATGATAAATTAAATCAAACATTATTAAGAGGCTTAGAAAATATAACTGAGGAAATCTCCCAGAAAATAGAATAACTACAAAAGAAATATGGAAATAGGAAAAAAAAAAAAGTAAATTAGAGCACCAATCTCAGAGGCGCAACGTCCAACTGATATCAGTTCGGAAAAACAGAAAAAAGCTAGGAAGAAATTATCAAAGAAATAATATAAGACAATGTTGCAGAAACACAATGTGTGGATTTCCAGATATAAAGAACCCAATGAAAGCTAAGCACAATGAGTCAAAAACGTTATGTCCTTGGATATTATTGTGGAGTGTCAGAACTTTGGGAATAAATGGAATGTGCTAAAAGAATCTGGGGTGTTGGGGGAAGAAGGAAGACAGTGTCATCTATAAAAAAATCAATAGTGAGAATGGTATTGGACTTCTCAATAGCACTACTGGAAACAAAGGAAGGTGAACAATTCCTTCAAAATTCTGAAGAAAATAATTTTCAGTCTAAAACTGCATACTAGGCAAGCTATCAATTGTGTATGAATGTGGAATTGAAACATTTTCAAATGTCTAATATTACTTAATTATAAAATAGTTGAGTGAATTCTTGCAAAAAATATTTCAAAAAACTTTGCTTCCCATTTGACCATATTGGGAGGAGTTTTACAATATTATTAGAGAGACAGGGAATATTTTAATTATAGGTACACAGAAAGCTAAGCAAACCAGCAAACATCATAAATGTGGAGATTATCAAGTCTAGGCAAAGCAAAAGTTTGTATAAAAATTTACAAAAAACTGGGGCACCTGGGTGGCTCAATGGATTAAGCATCTGCCTTTGGCTCAGGTCATGATTGCAAGGTCCTGCATGGGGCTCCCTGCTCAGTGGGGAGCCTGCTTCTCTCTCCCTCTGCTGCTCCCCCTGCTTGTGCTCTCTCTGCCAAATAAATAATAAAATCTTAAAAGAAATGTACAAAAAATTTGCTAAATGAAAATCTCATTAAAAATTAATGGATGAGGGGCACCTGGGTGGCTCAGTCGTTAAGCGTCTGCCTTCGGCTCAGGTGATGATCCCAGGGTCCTGGGATCGAGCCCCGCATCGGGCTCCCTGCTCCGCGGGAAGCCTGCTTCTCCCTCTTCCACTCCCCCTGCTTGTGTTCCCTCTCTTACTATGTCTCTCTCTGTCAAATAAATAAAATCTTTAAAAAAAAATTAATGGATGATATTTAAAAATGGAAGATGAAATAAAGATTAGCAGTGTTAAGTATGTTATGTTATTTCAAATAACAGAAGAAATTATTTTTTCTAAAAGTATCTTTGTGGTAAGAAAGTATGTTTAAATTGTGTGTGTATGTTTGTGTGATTCATCTTAGGGATATAGTTTAAAAGAACTGCTGGGTCACATTCTTATTGGGAGGTCAGTCCCCAGATAAATATCTAGGTATATGTATACCCTGATAACCATTAAGGACAGGGCTGCGTGGTCTGATTTGTGTTGTGACTGTATGAGCAGGACCTTGTTTACTGAATTGCTCCCCCTGCCCCACCAAGGGGGAGGCAGAGCCCATTTCTCAAATCTTGTAAGCTCAGGGAAAATTTCTAGGGCCACTTCTCCACTATTAGTATGTGGACTCTTGGTTTATTGATACTGGGTTTTGCTTCCCACGGGGTCTAAGCACATGAAGGGGGCATTAAATCTTACTTGTGTTTAACTCAGAATTGATGAGACTCAGTGTAAATAAATGCCCATTTGAAGGAAAATGAATCTCCTGGAGTTATGCTTTGGAGTCTAAAAAATTAGGCTTTATATCAGACCAAAATAGTCACCCTCCTATCGGGTCCTCGGTCTGTACATTTCTGTGTGTCATTGTGATTCATTGTTCCCTGACCTGGTCTTACTTTCCTTACTCTGCTTCCGCAAAATGTTTCCCTTCCAGGAGTTTCTGTTAATTAAGGTTAAACATCTAAAGGAAGAAAATAGCAGCAATAGGTAGGAAAATGCTGAGAGTTTCTTCTTTAAAAGATCTAGCTAAAATTTAAGCAATAAAGTTATCATGACTTATTTGCATTATAAAGGAGACATCTGTGATGAGAACACTATTTTCCTATAATTACTAACAAAAATAACCTGGAATCCTAAAATTTCTTCAAAGATTTTTGCATTTATCATTAATAATATATGTCCTCAAAAATACATCAATAATTTCAAATCATGGTTTTTATGAAATTCAAAAATTTAATATTAAATGTACTTTTAACTATAAAAATTGTTATGATTTAGTGTAATTTAAAACTGCCTATTCTTGGGCGCCTGGGTGGCTCAGTTGGTTAAGCGACTGCCTTCGGCTCAGGTCATGGTCCCGGAGTCCTGGGATCGAGTCCCACATCGGGCTCCCAGCTCAGCGGGGAGCCTGCTTCTCCCTCTGACCCTCTCCCCTCTCATGCTGTTTCTCTCTCTCTCTCTCTCTCAAATAAATAAAATCTTTAAAAAAAAATTTATAAAAAAAAATAAATAAAACTGCCTATTCTTCTTGTATATATTCTTTTAGTCAGTGATATATCCAATTAAATTCCATTGAACTCCTACTAAATACAGTTATTGTCCCCACAGAACTGTAATTCATAGTTGAAAGTCTATTCGTATAAAATTATACCAATGAAATTTTGGCAGAAAAAAAACATATGAATTAACTCAGTCATGACCAATTTATAAACTTGAAAATACTTGTTACCCCAGGCTTTAAGAACTTGTATTAAGTGTTGTTTGATGGGAAGGCTATTTACATAGAAGTTTCTATTTTTAAAAAACAAAGTATTGATCACCTTGCTCCATTTCGATCATTCCTCCAAGCCACACCCGCCTCCATCTCCCCATATGTAGTGGTGAAGAGAAGAGAATACTCCTTGCAGTTATATTGGAGAACATACAGGAAAGAATCTGTAACACTTTATTTTACTAGAGATGCTTCTTACCTAACAACTATGCACAGAATATCAAATCTGGGAAAATTATCATGCAGTTTCCCTCTTCCTAGAGGCATGTTCTAAATGATAGGAATCAGACTATTTTATATCCATGAGGCTTGCTGACATGTTTTATTTGATCCCAAATCTGTATTCTTTCTCTAATGAAAGCATAGCAAGCAGCACAACATATTTTGTGCTACTTTCTTACCATCTAAATTAAAGTTGATGTCCTATGATTATTTTTAGAGAGAATGCTTATAGTTCAAATGATTTGGCTGTATTTCACAGTATTATTACAAAATAGTCAAATGGTGGCTGGGGTCCAGTAGAGTCCTCAGTTCAGTTCCTTTCTTCTATTGGGATCTGGTCTTAAATCCAATATTTCCCCATATTCCAAACATAAAGGCAAGTAAACAAATAGATAAGCAGATAGATAAATAAATGAAACTATTTTAAAGGCCAGCTCTCTTTTCTCCCTCATCCACGTTAATCCTCTCCTAGCTAAAAATACTTCCTAGAAGCGATTTTTATGTTTCTTAGAAACTATGCATATATCCACACTAGTACAGAGAAAACTGTTCCTTGTAGATCTTCATTTTCCATTTGAAGTATTATTTATTTTTGTATGTCACTCTGAGTTTACACATTCTCTTAGACATGCATTCTTCCTGTGCATTTGAGCATCATAGGAAAATAAATTTTACTCTTGATAATGGTAGCCTGGTCATTGAGTCACAGAAAGCTATTATTCCTACAATTTTTCAGTAGTGAGTAGATTCTGTAGGGGTAGAATTTTAAGATGTAAGTACACTGTTTTTCTATACTCAAATTACATTCCCCTTGTCCTAGAAATTGACCAGTGAAGTGTGCTGCTGGTTTTTCAGAATACATGTACATATAGTCCATTAAGTTATTATATATATAACATTGTTCAGAAAAACATACTGTGAAATGTTGCTTTTATTTAAACTCCCACTATTTTACTATAGTTTCAAGATTCAACTTCTTTATTGCCCTCTGGTGGTGGGCTCTGTGAACTGCCTATTTAGAGATCTGATAGCCTTATTTTCCAGGAAGGTATACAATTCCTCAGGTAGAAGCTAAAGAGTAGATAATGGAAAACATTCAAATTTGTTGAAACTGACTACGGAGGTCAATAATTTGATCATTAGTTAAAAAATATGAAATAATTATTCTCTTCTTGTCAAATAATAATATTTCATGAACAGAGAATATGAATCCTTGTTTGCTTTGAAATTAAAGAACAATAATTAAAGATTTTCTTCATTTGAACCAAATGCCTTTTCTGAAAGTACAGAACATAAGGGATAGCGTGGAGGGCCATAGGGGAAGGAAGGGAAAACTGAATGGGAAGGAATCAGAGAGGGAGACAAATCATGAGAGACTCTGGACTCGGGGAAACAAACTGAGGTTTACAGAAGGGAGGGGGGTGGGGGGAATGAGGTAACCCGGTGATGGGTATTAAGGAGGGCACATGTTGTGATGAGCACTGGGTGTTATACCCAACTGATGAATCGTTGAACACTACATCAAAAACTAATGATGTACTATATGTTGGCTAACTGGACATAAAAAAAAAAAAGAAAAAAGAGGGGCGCCTGGGTGGTTCAGATGGTTGGGCGTCTGCCTTCGGCTCAGGTCATGATCTCAGGGTCCTGGGATCGGGCTCCTGGCTGGGCGGGGAGCCTGCGTCTCCCTCTCCCTCTGCCTCTCCCCCTGCTCATGCTCTCTCTCTCTGTGTCTCTGTGTCTCAAATGAATAAATAAAATCTTTAAAAAAAAAAAGAAAAAAGAGTTGGACTTTCCAAGAGATTCTTTTAAAAATAAAACTCCATGAATAATTTTAAATTATAATTTAAATTTACCTTAAATTTAAATATTTATATCTATATTGACTTAAATGTACACTATAGTTTCAGATGATTCCCTCCTTCATATCTTCCCCCCTTTCAACAAATAAAAAACATTGAGTGCCTAATATAAGTTAAGGAACTCTGTATGAAATTGTGATGTTAGTAAAGCTTGATTTTGACTTAGCAGAAGGGATTGCAGCCTGTGTGTTGATGAGTTTTCCCCAGGGTGTAGAGGATGGTGGATGGGGAGAGGTCAGACACATCTCTGTGCTCCCCAAATTTTCTCTGTCATCTGTCACCCTCCAGTATTAGAACTAGCTTTCCTTGTCAGAAAGGGTTTTGAGACAGTAGTTGCTTACTATTAAAATGTATTTTTGAAGTCTGTAAAATATAGAGTATCATACAGCTTTCTTAGTATAGCTGAATTTCAACAGAACAGACTGGGGACTCTGTCTCTGTATGTGTACATGTATGTGTGTGTGCATGTTTGTGTGCTACATGGATGTATAAGTCTACTGAGGATACAAAAGACACCTTGGACAGGAAAGAGCACTGGTATATGAGAAGGAAAAGAACATAAAAGACAAACTTCACCTACTTAATTTAACCCCTGGCCAGGGAAAGTCTTATTTTCCACCATCCTTTGCTGCCATATTTACTAAATGCCCAGGGTCCTTAGCTACCTCTGTAAGTTTTACAAGCCCATCAATATCCCACGTACAGGGAATGGAACCTTGAAATTTTGCCCATATAATTTTTCTTTCCCTCAGATTTTTTTCTCTGTGCTATCTAGTGGGGTAGGTACTTTGGTGAAAATCTGTACTCATTTGTTAAATAGAAACCACTTTTACAGTTTACATAAATATATGGTATCTTGAGCCAATTGCAGGGCACTCTGGCTTCCACATAACAGATACTTTAGGATAAGTGGGCCGTTCATATTCCCTTAAATCAGAGTACAAATTTATCGAGCAATTCTTGTTCGAAACTTGTAGTCACAAAATGTGGAAAGAGATATCCTGCATTCTGTCATCATGTGCTTATTCTCTTACACAGACACCAAAAACTCTTACCGTGAAGTCAAAAGGAAGAATAATACCGGAACAAAGTCTATGTTTAAAGTCTGTGTCTTGTTTTTATTTTTCCTGGGCACATAGTAGGTAACTGTTCGATGTTCTCTTGATAAATATTAAAAATCTAAAAGATGTTTATTTACTAGGGGTCATAAAATTTTAACTTTTCTTTTGGTAGAGAGATTTGTGATGAAAAGTTTGGAAACTTCTGTTCTATATTAATTTTCCTGATTCGAGACTGCAGAGAGCAGCCGTTGGATGGAAAAATTTGCCAAGAGGACCATACGAAGAGTAAAGGCACTTACGCTGTCTTTTCTTATAATTTCATTTATTGGTTTTCAACGTCTAACTTTGAAAAGCTGCCTGAGGCTACTTAGAATGAACAGCAAGCCTCACAGCTGTGCTGCCCCCACCTCCCCCTGCAGATGGGAGCGGAGCCTGGCTGCCCATATTGGCACAGGCCCATGGTTCCCTGCCCACCTTGGTACTGCTCAGGGCAGTGGCTGTTCTTCGCAGGCCTCCTCCAGCTCACTGACCCCTTCATCCCCTCCCCCCAGCTTTATAGAAATGCAATTGACATAAGACGCTGTGTAAGTTTAAAGTGTGCAATGTGATGATTCGATACATGCCTGTATTGCAAAATGATTCCCACACTAAGGTTAACAAATCCAGCGCCTCACAGAATTGCTTTTTGTGTGTGTGTGGCGGGAGCATTTAAGATCTACTCTCTTAGCAACTTTCAACTATGCAATATTGTTAACTAAAGTTACCATGCTGTACATTAAGTCCCCAGAACTTAGTCCTCTTATAAGTAGACGTTTGTACCTTTTGACCAATATCTCCTCTCCTCCACCCCTAGCCACTGGCAACCACTATTCTGTTCTCTGAGTTCAGCTTATCACAATTTCCACATATAAGTGAGGTCATCAATATTTGTCTTTCTCTGACTTACTTCACTTAGCATAATGCCCTTAAGTTTCATTTATGTTGTTACAAATGGCAGGATTTCCTTTTTTTTCAAGATTGAATAATGTTCATATAATATATACTTACGTGTCACACAATTATGTATATATCACATTTTCTCTATTCATTCATCCATTAGTGAACAGTATAATTATGGAAACTCAGTCAGTTCCTACAAGCGACTAAGGTAACAACAGACAAAATCTGGGTGCTGTTATAATGGAGAAAAATTCCCAACGGTAGCAGAAGATCCTGGCTCTAGATTAGGCAACATCCCATACGCAGAAAGGCCATATTTTGGGAGTAGCTGGTTTGAATATGAGTCAAATAAATCAAATAATTAAGTTCATACATCACTAGGAGAGAGTTTATCATCTATTTTAGACATCTTATCATAGATACGAAGTGAGAATAAATGGAAAAGAAGGCATCTGAAGGCAAACGGTCATCATAAAACCCATTCTTATTATTCTATAGAAGAAAGGATATACAATCTCACCTTCAGAACCTCAACTCAAACAATGACATGTAGCAGCCTCAGTAGGATATAACTGTAGACAAGCAGAAAGCACGGGAGAAAGAAGGGCCATTTGGTATGGGAATAAATAGCTTGGAATATCTCAAAGGCCTCCTAAAAACAAGCTTTGGCTTCAATATAGTATAATACTTAATATTCATAAAACTTGAGTTTTAAGAAAAAAAATAAAGCTGTACCTTTCCTTTCTTTTAGAAAGTGCTGGAAAGGCAACTATATTTCAGGAATTTTCATAAATATAGACATTCAACACACTTAAATATGTGATCTACTAATTAAAAAAATCTTTCCGACAGAATATCATTTTCCAATCAAATAGGGGGAAAATAAGGAGCTAGGGGGTGAAGAGGCATGGGGTATTATAAAATTTTCTTTCCTCCTTTTTTTCCTGAATATATTTTTCCAAACCCAAAGAAATAGTAAAATTTTGTATCTAAGATTGAATAAAAAGTTTCACAGACACATTTCATATATATGCAATTCGATTTCCACAGAGTTATTTCGACCCGCTGACAGGGCTGCTTGCTTTAAGCTGAGACCCCTCTAAACAAAGCCCTTCAAGAAACTAATAATTGTGTGAACCAACTTGTTTATTCTTTGAGTAACCCGGCTGCAACAGTAGACAAAATTGCCCTTTTAACCACACCTTTGTACTTACCCGGAATTACCATTCCTGAAACTAGAGAAGGTGGCTAGGGAAGTTGAAAGACACAAAGTATCTAACTATTGTCTCTTTGCAGAATTTCAAAGGTCAGGTCGCAGGTTCATTTCTGATGGTTTTAAAGAGAGAAGATAAACTGTGGTTTATGGTCCGCTCGGGAATTCAAATCCCAGTTCTGGTGTAATCTCAAGCTAGTCCTCCTTGAGTGAATCATGAGAGATCATTTCTCAGCATTAGCGGTTTTCTAATTTTGATCTTATTTTGAGCTAGGCAAGTAACATTGATGAGGGATTTTGAAATTGTTAAATTCTGCATAATGTCTTGATTTTGTAATGATACCAAACTGTGGAAAATAAAAGGAGAGATTGGTGAATTCTTGACCAATTATAATAGTTCTACTTGATTGTTTCATAAGAAAAAATAGGGAATGGATTATTTAGGAATCTGAATGAATACATCTCATCTATTTCCATTAAAACTACAGGTTAGCTGAGCTAAAATTTTTTAGGTATAAAAAATATTTTTTTTTTGGTGATAAAAGTCATTATGACCCTTTGCTTAATTATGAATTTAAATGGTGACCAGTTCACAAGTACCTGTTTACAATCAATATGTTGGCCAATGGGATAATTCACTTTGTCCTATTTTATACTCTATTTCATGTATTTTAGTGGTTGTAGTAGTAGAACAATTATTATTATTTAGTTAGAATTGAGCTGTTTCTATATTTTTTTATGGTCAAATATCTACTAAGTAATACAGATTTTGAAAGCACTGGTGTTGAGGATGGAGAGACAAAAAGTGAATTCAGGGGTGCCTGGGTGGCTCAGTCGTTAAGCGTCTGCCTTTGGCTCAGGTCATGATCCCAGGGTCCTGGGATCGAGCCCCATGTGGGGCTCGCTGCTCAGCGGGGAGTCTGCTTCTCCCTCTACCACTCCCCCCTGCTTGTGTTCCCTCTTTCGCTGTCTCTCCCTCTGTCAAATAAATAAATAAAAATCTTAAAAAAGAAGTGAATTCAGTGTTTATCATACTGGTTGCTGCCCTTAAAGAAGCCTGTGGTTTATTTGGAAAGATGTGATATATAAAATAATCTGAGATATTAAATAAATAAATGAGTCTGAGAGCAGAGGTTCCTGAGAGTGAGTTGAGTATGGAGGAAGCAAGGTAAAATAAACCATTTCAAATAGCATTAATGATTTGCAGTTCTCCTCACACCTTTTCATGTCAATATAGACAAAGCAAATAAGACTGGAAAATATACTACATTGGCCAACACAGATTTAATGTTATTTCAGCCTAAATGATTATTTCTTGGCTTTGAGTATATGATAATTCAAATGCTACCTAAATAGTTGATATACTTTAATATTGAAAATGCAGAAAAGAAATTTTGCTACAAAGTATACATAATAGTAACAACCAGTTTTTAGAGGAATATAAATTTTTTTTGGTCATATATTGAAGTTATATTACCTACCCCAGGCCTGGGAACAGGCTTTACTCTGGCTGGTTATCCAGGCTTTTTGTTTTCTAGGTAAGACTAAGAGCCTTTTTTATTATTCTTGTAGATTTTATCACCAAAGACCTCAGAATAATCTGGGTGCCAGAGTTCTGGACTTGGACAGGTAGGGCAGAATTATGATTAGACTTCTTGGCCAGAGAAGGCTCCTGACTTAAGAATAGCTTTCTCCCTTCTGAGAGCTCAGAAGAACAAATTTAGATCCATCTACATTTATAAAAAATTTACTACGGAAAATTTCAAACATCTGCACAAGTAGAAAAAAACAAGTGGAAACCTTCATCAATTAATCTCATCAAATATCAATTGCTGGCTATTTTCTCTATGCCTCCCTTACTCCCATCATCATAATTGCCAGCAATTTTGAAGCAAATTCCAGATTTTCCTTTCTCAGAAAAAAATTTAATATATCTATTTCTAAAATGTAAGAACTGCCCCTTTTAAGCCCAACGATAATATCATCATCACACATCCCAAAATAACAATAATTCCTTAATATTAACAAATAGCCATTCAGATCACATTTCCTTGATTGTCTATTGTATTTTTCATTTTAATAACAATTATTTCTTTGATTAATGATCCAGACACAATTTCTTTTAAATTATAGGTTAAAAAACCTCCATATTTTCTTTTTCTTTTTTTTTTAAAGATTTTTATTTATTTATTGAGAGAGAGAGAGAATGATAGAGAGAGAGCATGAGAGGGAGGAGGGTCAGAGGGAGAAGCAGACTCCCTGCTGATCAGGGAACCCAATGTGGGACTCGATCCCATGACTCCAGCATCATGACCTGAGCAGAAGGCAGTCGCTTAACCAACTGGGCCACCCAGGCGCCCCCAAAACCTCCATATTTTCTTGAAATTATTTATTTGCCATTGAATCCAAAGCACTTATCCTGTGGGGTTTCCAACTGTCTGCATTATGTCAATTGCATCCCCTCCATGCTTATACATTTATCATGTTCCTTTGACCCATGTATTTACTGTCAATTTGTAGATAGATCTAGAGGATGGAAAAAATTCAGGTTTGATTTTTCTTGGCAAATCTACTTCATAGGTGATGTTGATTAATTCCAAAATGAGTTATAAAGTGTCTGCTTGTCTTATTGTGATGTTGTGACCATCAATTATCAATGCCTAGACTCATTAATTTATTATGGGTACCAAGGTAGTGATATTCCACTAGTTATATTATTATTCTTCATTTATTAGCTGGAGTTTTCATTTCAACTATTTGGTTGCCCTGGGTCACAGTTTAATTAGAAAAGGCAGAATAAATTTTTATTTTCTTTTATTTACCGATTTTACCAAAAAAAGAAAAAAAATACTCCAGAGTATCTTCCAAAGATGATAAGTGAAGTATTTTATTTCCCCGTTGTGGTTTTCATTAATATTATTATAATTATCAGAGCACAGATTGTGCCCTATTAGGTCCATGGACCATATTCATGGTCAAAGACATCCAAGGTAGTCTTTGATAGTCTTCCCAACTCTCTGGTATGACAAGATGTAATAGGAACATCTTGTTCATTTCCTGTGCTGGATCTGAAATCAGCTATTTCTCCAAGGAGACATTATCCATTGTGTTTTTAGAACTTGTGTTCTTTCTAGTTTGATCTTCATTCAAGAAATGATTTTTTCAAAGAAATTATTTGTTGAGTTCTTTCACTTTTTCAAATCTCCCTACTCTCCAATCACTTCATTTCTGAATTTTTGTAATTATCTTTTTATGTTTTTAAAATGCCAGTTTCTATCACTTTTTAAGTTCCTTTTACTTTTTAAAAAGCATTAGGCAACAAATTTTATTTGTTTTGTGAGTGTATCTTTCTGTCATGCTTTGAGGGTCTACTGGGACTTTCTTATCCTTATTTCTCTCCTACCCCCACTAACTTTCTGTGGTATTTGACTGGAATATTCTTCTCTTCCTCATTTTTAAATGAAATAAATTTCCATTTGAGGAGAGAAGCATAGGTCATAACATATTTTCTATCTTCAGAACTCCAGTTCTCGCTATCTTCTATTAGTTTAATGACATGATTAAAAAAATGATCTTAAAAATTCTAAAATCTCCCTCCTCAGTCCTCTAACTTTCATTTCTCAGGTTCTCTTCTTTTCTGCCCTGTTGAACCTGGGGATTTATTCTAGAAGGGTGCTTTGGTTTGATGGGTATCAAGGTTTCATAAGCCCCAGAACATTTTGTCATCCTCAGAACATCTCAAAGTTCTTTCACTTATTTGTAAATTGGAGCCTGCAATGTCCACTCCTAGTTTCTGCTGGTGTTCTCTGTGAGTTCGTGATGCCCCTCATTGGAATCTCTGGCTCTCCTGAAAGATAAAATCACCTTCCTCTTCTTTCAAGTTCTTTCCACATACTTTTAGATACCATATGCAGGTCTTCTTGCTCTTGCTGATTTGTCCCTACCTGGTTGTATGTTGCAGTTCATGTTGGTACCTTACCATAGATGTTGTCTGTGAGTTTGCGGTCTTGCTATACCAGATTCTTTTTCTTTTCTTTTTTAGCCTATGTATTTAGGGAAGGGATAGGATATTCAGAGCTGAACACCTTCTCTGAAACTACTATCATTTCCCCAAAATCCTCTGCCATTCATATTTAAAACAAAATTAAGGAGTTACTCTCTTAATCATAATTATATTGTATCTGTCTCCTTTTCCAGGCTTCAAGTTCTACATAGCCCCCCACTGTAGTATACTGAGATGATTGGACAATGCCTAAGTTTGGGGGCTTTTTCTGTACTGCCTTCCTCCTGATCATGGCAGTCTTATACTCTACACTGTCTTCTTCACTGATAGGGAATTTAGAAAATAAAGGAAAACATGAGCTTACTGCCTGAAAGTGGATTAATGTATTATTTGTCTCAGGTAAAATGTCCTAAGACTCTTTAGGCTGAAATTTTAATATGAAATCTCAAATTTCCTGGAATCATATTGCAAAGATGAGTGCCCACATAAAGCACGCTGACTTGAATCCAAGGAATAAAACATTTTTAGAGCCTTCAAATTTACAAATTTAGTACAATTCTGCATTACTTCTTAGTAACTGAAAAAAAATTTGTGATAAAGTAAAAATTGATTTTATTAAATAAAATTATTATTTTTTTTAAATAAAATTATTTTTGAAGTTTGTATACACACACACACTCAGTTGGTTTTTGAACAATGTGTGTTTGAACTGCACAGGTCCACTTATACATTGTTTTTTTTCCAATATGGTAGAGTACTATAAGTATATTTTCTTTTTTTTTTAAACTTTTTTTAAAGCCTTATTTATTTTAGAGAGGGGAGAGGGGCAAAGGGAGAGGGGAGAGAGAGAATCCCAAGCTGACTCCACGCTAGCCGCGGAGCCCAATGTGGGGCTCTATCCTAGGACTCTGAGATCATAACCTGGGCTGAAACCAAGAGTCGGACGCCACCCAGGCACCCCTTCCCTTATGATTTTTTTCATATTTTCTTTTCTCTCTCTTACTTTATTGTAAGAATACAGTATATTATATATATAACATACAAAATATATATTAATTGACTGTTCATGTTATTGGTAAGACATCTGTTCAACACTATCATTGGTTAAGTTTTTGGAGTCAAAATATATAAATAGATTTTCAACTGTGCAGGGAGTTGACACTCCTAATTCCCGCATCGTTGAGGAGTCAACTGTATAAATGTGTGTGTGTGTGTGTGTGTGTGTGGAGAGAGAGAGAGAGAGAGGAAAGAGGAAAAATGTTAAGGCTCTATCATTCGTTATCTATTTTCTAGAATCTGGGAACATTTGAGGGGAAATGTAATATAAAACAGGATGATAATTTAACAGTGAAAATAGTTGTAGCTATTGCTATGCAATGAACCAATCCTAAACTTGGTGGTTTAAAACAGCAAACATTTTATCTCCTCACAATTTGTGAATCAGCAATTTGGGTTGGGATCCATTGGATGGATCTATGTTGTTTTTACCTGAGGTCACTCACCAGTTTGCCAACATCTAGTTACTTGACTGGGGCTGGTTGCTTTCACATGTCTGGTCATTGGCGTTGGCTGTCAGCTTGGCTAGGTATCTCCATTAGGTTGGTCAGCCTTCCTCACATGGCAGGTTTCCATAAGGACAAGCTTGATGCACAAGTACTTTCCAGCTCTTGATATGCTATTGGGCAAAAGCAGGTCACATGACCAAGCCCAGGTCAGTGTGGGAGGGAACTACACAGAGTAAGAAAATAGCGAGACATGATGCACTGGGGTCAATAGTCTAACAAAATACTACAATAATTATATAAAGAAAACTCTTCTGAAGGCAACTGATAAAAAATACATGTATGTAAGAGAGTTGGTGTGGGTGGAGGTAAGAGGCAATAATCAAGGTTATGAAAACCTGAAGATTCTGGTATGTTTGTAAAATCCATTGGGATAAAAGAGGTTATATAACCATTTTTTTGACACCAGAAGAAAGGTCACAATTGCACATCAGGAAAGTCCCTTCTTTCTTTCCCCTTCTTTCTCTTCAATTTTCATGTTCTTTTGACTCAACTCATTTTTAGAATAAATTATAATTTACTTTCTACACATTTGTTACTTATTTTTTCAAAGAAATTGATCTCACTTGTATTGGCTCTACCACAAAAATGTCATAGAAAAGAATTCCCTCTGCAAATCTGTCAAATCTTTCACAAAGTGAAATCTTATGTACCCAGTACAATGAACAGATATTAAGGATCACATTTCATCATAGTTTAAATAATATCATTCCTCCTCTAAAACTTAAGATAGAATTCCCACTGGTTCCTAAAGGGTTATTTTCTTCAATAACAAGAGCTGATTTAGGCCATTTTTTGCTAGTGGAATTTGGGCATAGAGGTCCGTGTTTGACTACTCTTTGATCCTCAGTCATGTTATCCTTGGTGAATGTGATGGTCGCGCCCCATGGGTCAGCCCACCAATATTGCTCCTGATGAAGGCTAACTGTGTTGGCCACATTAAATCTTACACAGCAAATTGGTGACATCTGAGGTTTGCTATCAGGTTTGCCAGATATTCCACAGTAATTTCACTATTTATGCAATATAAAAAGAGTGATATTGGGCTTAGGAAAACTTTTTATCTAAAGACAGATGCTGAACACTGCTGTACAAAACTGTTTACAATTTGTGAAAAATTGCATTAAATTCTAATATAAGTTACTCTAAAATAAATTAATCAAAGTAAACTAATAGTTACAAAGCTATTGGTTGCTTCAGAAGCAATAGTTGCTGATAACTTCAGTTTTTCTTGAATTTATTAATAAGAACAACTATCTGCTGCCAGTTTATTCTTGGGAAAAACTTTTCCTTTGATTCTGATTCACTTTATGAATATATAAGAACCATTATGTTTCTTCCTTTCTTTCTGTAGTCAATGCACCATTGTAGTTCTGGCCTCTTAAGATCTGGATATCTGTTACTGGTACCGGTTGGCTGTTACCTGGGACAAGGAAGGCTATAAACAAGAAAGTGAACAAGTGTTAAAGAGGGTATAACTGAAACTTTTTATCTACTATAATCTTAAGGAATAATTATAAAAATTACTTATAGCTTGGCCAGTGAGAACTTGGGCAAATCTTGGAAGCATCTATGTTCATACAGTTATTTCAGGAGTTGGATATTTCCTAGTAACTTTAGATCCTCTGTACCTGGAACAGGGAGACCTTTCTATGTTGAAGTGGTTTTACCTTTTTTCCCGGGCATTTTCAGTTTTCTCTTATTAGGACTTATAAAATTTACACATATTAAGCAGTGTTAGTCAAGGAAAAGATAGAGGAGTCATGAGAAGATACCGTTTTGTAAAGCACACAGGACAGAGATAATATTCCCTAATTGTATTTGCTTCTTGTCACCACCTCCTTTGTGAAATGCATCAGCATCTGACTGGTCTCTGTGCTCCACTAATTGGACAGAACACTGCCTTGGCATTGTTAGAAAGCATTGATGGTCACTCTGGAAACTGTGCATAGAGCTTGTGCAACCAAAGTGCTCAGGAAAGAAACAAATATACTTAATAAAATATGCTTACTGCTTTTCTTAATTAGCATTTTTTTCTCTGTAAAAGGTTGATTTCTGCTTTGACAGGGAGTAATCTAACTCTGTATTTGCCCAAATAATAAAATCAAGGTTAATGTATCTCAGCTTTTCATCCTACTGGAAGAAAGGTATAAAATTTAAAGTTATTTTTTAATTGCTACTGTTTAGAATGCCTGAAGCCCATTAACTGGGCTAGTTAAAGCACAGTGTTAATGAGGATATTTTTTCTTTTTTCTTTTACTACCACAGCATGGTAAAATGTGCCCCCATTTTCAACAATAGAAGCAGATGAAAAAGTGCAAATCTGTCACCACTAAACAATGAGACAACTACAAATGTCTCTCTTCAGAGTTAACATTGATGAGAGTCTTTGTGGAAAAGAACATTTTGCAGAAATATAATAAAATGGAAGTTGTATTTTCCTCAATTCCACTACCAGGAAAATAATTTTGTAGTCAATACCACCTTTTTTTTTTTTTAAAGATTTTTTTTTTTTTTTAAGATTTTATTTATTTATTTGAGAGAGAGAGAGTGAGAGAGAGAGCGCAAGAGGGGGGAGGGTTAGAGGGAGAAGCAGACTCCCTGCCGAGCAGGGAGCCCGATGTGGGACTCGATCCCGGGACTCCAGGATCATGACCTGAGCCGAAGGCAGTCGCTCATCCAACTGAGCCACCCAGGCGCCCTTTTTTTTAAAGATTTTATTTATTTATTTAACAGAGAGACACAGCGAGAGAGGGAACACAAGCAGGGGGAGTGGGAGAGGGAGAAGCAGGCTTCCTGTGGAGCAGGGAGCCCGATGCGGGGCTCTATCCCAGGACCCTGAGATCACGACCTGAGCCAAAAGAAGACACTTAACGACTGAGGCACCCAGGCACCCCAATACCAACATTTTTTATTGATCTTTCAATACCATATGCAGTGTTTATATTAAAGAATAAAAGATAGGAGATTTTCAGTGCAATTTTTCAAGGAGCATTTTCTAATGGCAGGATTCAGTCCCAAATTTAGGAAGTTAATACATGCTTATGAGATCAAAGAATCAGCTACAACAAATCTTATCATAAGATGGTAAGTTTTTCTTTCACATTAGTTTCCTAAAAATACTTATTGTTACTTCTTGGTGTCAGAAATGACTATCTATATGGTGGCCATTTGAGGAAAAAGTAACTCTTGGATAGTGTCTAGTAAAATACCTCTTGGTTTCAGGAGCATACTCAGATTTTCTCTAAATTAATAAACTTAATAAGCTTTATCTAGCAATTAATTAATCTAAATAGATTTAAAAATTTACTTCTGAAACAATTTTGTTAAATAGTTATTGGGCACTTCTCTTTCTGATTGCCACTTCTTTTGCAGAACAATTCCCTGCAATAATAATTAATATCACCATCTTTGGCTCCTTGATGATTTCATAGTGATGCTGCTTGAAGATAGAGCTCATCCTTTCTTTGGGGAAACATCTCAGTCCATGAAATAAAACATCATTAACACTAGATCTGCATCTAATGGCAGTGTGATACAGGTTAGTATCCCCTTTCTCTTTTGACTTTCCAGAATGCATGGGAAGAATGTTATGGTGTGGTTTAGGAAAGGTTGTAGTTCAAGTGGATTCCATTATGTTGCTGTGTCACTTTGAGGGATTTTGTTTGAGCACAATCTTATATTTTGTTATGTAAAAACATCATAGTAATTCTTTTACTGATTATTAAATAATTAAATGCTGCCCTTCATGTACTGTCCCTTCCTGATCAGGAGCCTCCTCTCCATTTTCAGCCTTGATTCGAGTTCCAGTGAAGTAGCATGGAGTAGCTAGATTTCTGATTTCTGAAGTTAGACAGATATGGTTCCAACTCTGGCTTCATCACTTATAATTTAGCCTCTGATATAGTCCTTCTAGAACTGGCAATGATGGACACTTTGATTCTTGTTTTTCCAGGGACCTTTGCATTTTAACGGTGCATCATGACATTTTATGTAGAATGGACATGAGTGGAAAAGAAGAGCAAAAAAATCTTTTTTTTTTTTTAAAGATTTATTTATTTGATGGACAGAGACACACAGAGAGAGGGAACACAAGTAGGGGGCGTGGGAGAGGGAGAAGCAGGCTTCCCGCTGAGCAGGGAGCCCGATGTGGGGTTAGATCCCAGGACCTTGGGATCATGACCTGAGCCGAAGGCAGACGCTTAACGACTGAGCCACCCAGGTGCCCCCAAAATCTATTTTTTTTTTGCAAATGCAAATCACAAGAAGGTAACTGCTTGAGATAAAAATAATCCCACCTGAACATTGTCAGTAAAATACATAAGACAGGGAGGCAAACAAATATATTTTTCACTAAATGTATTATTTTCTGTAAGTGTGGAATTTACAAGAAAGCCTCATTGCAAAGAAAATGCATTTGTTTTTCCTAAAAGATGTTTGAAAGGTAGTATTGAATACTTAGTTTTTAAAAATCTATAATCTTGAGTACCTTCTGTGTTTCCAGTGTTCTATCTACAGTAAGTTTTATGACATTACACAGAGAAGGAAACTGAGACTCAAAGACCATAAGAGATGGATTCTAGAGTCTCTGCGGGGCCCATTATGCCCCATGATTTCCCCTTGCTTGTGCTATTTATCTAGCTAGGTGCTTGAAATACCAGAAAGAATAAATCTCTCTTTCAAAAGGCTTTTAACATACACTAGATAATAAACAACACCTACAAGTAGAACAGAGTACTTTATTTAAAGCATAAACAGAGCAAATGCTCATCTACTATCATTTAAATAATCTTTAAATTACCTTCTTGAATCAACTTACTTATATTTTGGGATATTTTCTTATTTTTTCTAGTTCTCTTTACTTGTGCCTTTTTTCTTTTTTTCTTTCCTATCTGAAATGTTTATGGTCTCAAAAGTAATTACTGCTTGAAAAAAGTTTTCATGGATACTGAATGCTACCTAATGGAAGCCATAAGCATAGAGTCTGCTAGCATTTAGAGTGGTATAATACATATGCCAGGTTGAATCAAGTGGGAGAAAAGGTTAATTATTATCTTAAATTGGTAGTGTTGCTGGAGGTGGATTAATATGCTTTTTGAATCCCTTATGTGCTGTAAAGCTCCTTGATCACAGTCACTATGGTCATGTTTTAGGTTTTGAATTAAAGGTATCTCCTGTGGTCAGCGGGGCCAACTCCCTTAATCTCTCTGGCCATATAAGGTGATAGTTTTCTTATTTCAATACATGATCTATGTTATAAGAAGTGTTGACTATACCAAACTCTAATCTGGACGCCCAGAAAATGGAAAACTCTTTCTATTGATGATTAATCATAACTGTTTTTGTTGTGAATATAGTCCTTTCCCTATGTAATGCAGGAACATTATGAAAGGTAAAATGTTCTCTTGTGCCTTTGGAACCTGGAGTGCTCTCGACCTGTTAGCTCACTGGCAGACCAGGCTTTGTCCAGACACCAAAGAACAAAATGTGAAATTGGCACCAGCCAGGCTCTCCATTGCACAGGATATTCCTGTTTAAATTTGACAACCAGAACATTTTACAATTTGAAATTATTGTTTATTTGAACAATATTTATTGTTCAATAAATTGGTCCATCTCTTGAAATGACCAACATGAGAAACCAATCATTGTAGTTCTTCTCTACTGCTATTCTTTAGTTTCTTCTTTGGGAATGAAACCTTTGAGAAGCTCGTTAAAAAATCTGGACTTCTGGTGGTGAGGCTTCACTTGAGCTATCGCGTGATCAGTCAACAAACATTGACCAAAGTTTACCACTCCCCCAAGTGATGTACAAAGGACCCAGACACATCTCAGTGGCCCTGCCCCTTCACTGTATTTGTAGTACTTTTTTCTAAATGTAACCAGAGCTCAGGTAAAGACAAGGCATTGATTCGAGTCTGCAGTAAACAAAGCTGAGTGGGCTGATCCCTTCAGTTTCCAGAATTATTTTGTCCCACATAGTCATTTTCTCAGTGCCGTGAAACTAAGTTCTGTCATCTATCTATCCACTTAATATTTTATCATGATAGTCCTTGCCTCTTTGACCTCTATTGAGGAAACTAATACGAGACACTGGAATATGCCTGATTCTATGGGTTAAGTGCAGATGACGATATGAATACAATTGAAGATGAAGCCGAAAGTAGAAAAGGCAGTTCTAAGTAGATTAAGATGGAGAGTATTTGAAAAATCAGGTAGAAAAGGTGAAACCTGATGCAACCAGCAATGAAGAGCTTCTGGAAGTTTCCCAATAGGTGAGGGGTTGATTTTTTTTTTTTTTTTAAGAACATGTTTGGCGATTGTATACCAGATAAAATTATACAGGTGACTGTGTACATGAGATCCAGCGAGAGCACTAACTTTGTAGTCCACTGGCTGTGTTTTGGGTGCACACTCTAGAAATTAAGTTAGAAAAGAAAAGGTAATCTGAAGTCATTTTAAATGAGATTCACAAAACATTGGAGCTG
>NC_138372.1:121091968-121111645 GCF_054177405.1 Leptonychotes weddellii | reverse complement strand
TTTTTTTTTTTTTTAAGAACATGTTTGGCGATTGTATACCAGATAAAATTATACAGGTGACTGTGTACATGAGATCCAGCGAGAGCACTAACTTTGTAGTCCACTGGCTGTGTTTTGGGTGCACACTCTAGAAATTAAGTTAGAAAAGAAAAGGTAATCTGAAGTCATTTTAAATGAGATTCACAAAACATTGGAGCTGGAAGGTGTCTTTATTGGATTAGCCAACACCTTTGAGCACCAACTATGTAGCAAGCATTGTTTTTATGGGCCAGAAGCAAAAGAAAAAATAAAGCCTACAAAAATCAAAAGACAGTGTGAGAGATATGGAAATGACTCATTACAAATTGAAAGGAGATATGCTATCAAATAGATCATAAAAATGTAATTTTGCGAAAAGATCTTGGAGCAACAAACTTGCTTGAGGATACTGAAGAGAGTGTCAACAATGAGGAATTCTCTGGATTGGGTTTTGAATGTTGGAAATTATCCAGATAGAGAAAAGGTCAAGGACATAAGGCAGAAGGAACATCTTGGATGTGAGAACAAACACAGCATATTTAAGGGATTCCAAGAGATTTTTTTTTTAAACTGGAATATAGAGTGTAAGTTGCCAAATGGTGGAAAATAAAGTGTAAAAGGTAGGTTAGAATAAGAGTATAAAGTGGTCTTGTATTTCCTATGAGGAAAGATTGGTGTTTCCTACAAAATGGGTTACTTATGAATGTTCTGAATAGAGACTGTTGTGTAAGGCTTAACAAATGCTAAATCAGAGTTGTACTAAGCACATGGCTTAATGATGAAAATTTCTGTATTTTGTTTTCCAGGTTAGACACTGTTTAATTCTTTAACATTTATTTTTCCTAAGTAAGGACATCTGGTGAAAATGTGTGATACATTTTATCTTGGCAAGTTTTGCCTTAACTTTTTTTTTTTTGATTTAAAATGTAAATTCCAATCATAAAGTTTGGATGTTTGAAGTACCTGCTCATATTCTTTCTTTGACATAATGGGGATACTTGGGATGTCTTCTCTAATTTTGAGAACTACAATGATTGGTTTCTCATGTTGGTCATTTCAAGAGATGGACCAATTTTAGGCTCATTGCATAAGAATCATTTGAATGACTTGTTAAATTTAATCCTCACAGATTCTGATTCATCAGGAATGAAGAGATATCCAGGAACATGTATATTAAATAGCATATTAAATACTCCAGTGATTATAGTATGCAGCTAGATGTAGAAAGCATAGTTCTATGTTCTGCCAGGAACATAGAGGGATCACGGATACCATAAATGGAGAATGGGGAAAGATTCTTGGTATTTCAAATCCTATAGGTGGCTAACTTTTAGAATTTAAAGAAAGTTCAGAGTTCTAGTTGAAGTTATTTTTTTTCATTCATTCATTCAATGAATTGTTTATTCACCTACCCATTTAACAAATATTTCTTGAAGTCTAATATGTTCCAGACATGGTAAATTGTGGTGGCACAGAAATGAATAAGACATTATCCCTGCCGGGGCACCTAGGTGGCTCAATCATTAAGCGTCTGCCTTTGGCTCGGGTCATGATCCTGGGGTCCTGGGATTGAGTCCCGCATCGGGCTCCCTGCTCTGCTGCAGGCCTGCTTCTCTGTCTCCCTCTCCCACTCCCCCTGCTTGCATCCCTGCCATTAGAGGTAATATCAGATATAAGTGATGGGCATGAAGAGAATAATAATTGAGTGTGTGAAGTGCTATATAGAGAGATAAGCAATAGGAATTTGTAGTAAGCACAACAACAGATAAAGACCATTCATAATCTTCCATAAGGTTTTTTTTTTCTCTCAAAGCCTGCATTATTAGCTAACATGCTATTGCCAAATGTATATCTTCAGACTCAGACTCATCATGTTTATTCTCAAACCTGTTATTTCCCCCTGTGTTTCCTATTTTAGTAAATGGCATCACTTGGATCCCGATCGACCAAACAAAAACCTGAGAGTCATTCTTCACCCTTCTCCCCTCCCCTAAACTCCACCTAAAAAAATACCCAAGACCTGTCATAATTATACCATATATACATTTGTCCACTCCTCTCTGTGTCCATTGTCATACCCTTTACATTTTTTCCTCAGATGTAATAGCCCCATTCATTTTCTCCCTGACACAAGTATCATTTCTCTCTTATTCATTCTCTTCATTACAGCTTAAATTTCACTTGACTGACTAAGCCCTTTGATAGTTTTTCTTTAATTTTGTGAAAAAGCCCTCAAGTACTGTGATCCCGTCTACTACTCCATCCTCATCCAGTGCCTCTGTCCCTACCATTTCCTTCTTCCATAAATTTTCAGCAATACTCAGTAGCCCTGAATTTTTTAATTATTTATTTATTAAAAAAATTTTTTTTTTGAGAGAGAGACAGAGTAGGGTGTGCGTGGGGGGAGGAGCAGAGGAATAAGGAGAGAGAGAACCTTAAGCAGGCTCCACACTCAGCACAGAGCCTGGTGGGGGCGGGGGAGTGGTGCTCAAACTGAAGACCCTACAATCATGACAGTGAAATCATTACCTGAGCAGAAATCTGACTCTAAACCAACTGAGCCACCCAGGGGACCCACCTTGAGTTTTCTAAATGACCTCTCTTACCTCTGAACTTTCTCCAGGCTATGCCATCTTTAACCATTTAATCCTTGGCTAATGCATCCTCATCATTTAAGTTTCAAAATAAACATTGAATCTCTGGCTTTTCATGACTTCCATTTTGGTTAAATTCTCTTTCTATACGTTCTCTTAAAACCTGGTTGTCAATTTTCCACGAGACATATATTTTATAGTTTATTTTTCCTACTGCATTGTAAACTCCTTGTGAATAATCTCTTTATCTACCAGTGTTGTAAGTACTCAATAAATATTCTCTTAAAAGGTTAAGATACTGTTAGATTCACCTTGGGTGATAATTGGAATAAACTCAACATTTTAGGAAACTTTATGGACTAATACTATACTTGGAGGCTTAATCAGATCATCACATTTTCAATCATATTTTATTCCAGGGAGTGTGAATTTTTTAAAAAAAGAAACTGTCTTTCCTCAGAAGAAAGGGTTCTCTTCTCTTTGAATATATATATATTTTTTTTACTAGAGGGTTTGGTGCCCGAGAGCTGACCCACCTAAGGTCCCCATTGCTAACATCTGTATTATATCTACTGGGTTGGGGTCTCTTTTTCATACTTAACAGGAATGTCATACTGCTTTTATGTAGTTTCTTCTTTTTCTTCTCCATCTTAAGATCATCCTGCTCTGCTCCTTTGCTTTTTCCCGAAGTCTCCTTTCACCACTTAATGTGGCCTGGAAAGTCTATGCGGTGGTGCTAAAGGAATAGTAAAAAATAGAAGTATGCATGGTAGATAGGTCCTTTAGAGAATTTCTATTTCCAAGTAAATACTTTTTTTTTCCTTTGGAAAGTATTCCTTCTTCCACTCTTTAGATCTTAAAAAAATATTCCATGAGGCCTGTCGTTTAAACCTGCTCCTGGGACAGATTATAAACTATAAAAGATTTAGGAAGGAAATTTGAAATACAAGGAAATGTGTAGGAAGGCACAAGGCAAGTGGCAGAAAAACTCCAAGGGTTTGGATGCTCAGTAAAACACCCCACAGATTGACTCTTTTTAGCATGTCTTTTGATCTGAAAAGTAAAATTATATCTCTCACCTAATAACATATTTTGAAAAGAAACTGCAGTGCTTACTGATTTGGGGTAAGGTGGAAAGAGTCATAGGAATGAGCCCTACCACAATTTCATCGTGATTTTAATCGTGTATGAAATGTAACAGAAGGTAAGACAAAGCAACACCAGCACTCCCTGAATAGTAAGAAGGCACAAGATCTGTCACTAGTGAAAATTCTTTGCAAGCTACAAATAATACTTTTATTTGAGGAGACTTTAAAAATAATGTCCCCTTTTCATTGTTTTTCACCTTTGCTATCTTTGGTGACTTTTAAAAGTGAAAAAGACAACTGAAGTTGAACAGAACAGGAAGTATATCTACATATTTTCCAAAACAAAACAAAACTTAGACATCGAAAAACAATTGTTCAAGTGTCCTTTTGACTTTGGTCCAAATTGAGATACACAGAAATTTGTGGCATGATATATTGATATATTTGGAAATTGAAAGACTTGAGTTTAATTTCTGGCTTAGCTACCACAAGTGTCAAATTCTGTCTCAATTTTTTCACCTGAAAAATGGGAATAGTTACAATGGAGAACTCAAGTGAAAATTACCGAAAATGTTATAAAATACCTGCAGTAAAATACCTAGTCTGGCTAATAAAGCAATTGCTTCTTTAATATTTTTGACGGTTATTATTATCTGGGAACTGTAGTGGGGTGAGTTATTATGATCAGAAATTCAATTTAGAATTACTGAATGGTATTCTATTACATGCAAAACAATGTGTTTCTCAGTAGAGGCAAGCATGCATTTGTTAAAATATTTTAATTTTCTCTGGAAGAACAGAAAAAGAAAACCTACCACAAAAGAAGAATAGCAGCAAAATCTCTTTTTTAATTTGCTTTTTAATTATTTATTTTATCATTAATAATTTCTTACAGTGCAAGATTTGGTTAAGGAGTTTGAGATGTATTTATGGTTGAATAAAATGTCAAAGGCAGGAGGAATAAAACTATAAAATATGAGGGCATATTGTGATATACTACAAAGAGTATTTATTTTGATATTCTGGGCACTTTCAAGATAAGAAGCAGATACTTTAAAATTAATTATAAATATGTGAATATATATAATAAATAATTGGTTTGTGTGAAATATGGAAAATGTGTACAATTGTGAAGAAATAATATTCTCAGCTATGAGGTTAGAATTGACCCAAAGTATATTACTAAGCTGGGAAATCCATTCACAAGGGAAAAGGAGCAATCCCAATAAGAGTTAAATAAAGTAATTTAAACATTTATGATAAAAAAATAAAAACTACTAAGTGAGACAAACTGTTCAAACATTAGAGTAGCTAGCTATACTGGAGACATATAAATGATCCACAGATTAAGTATATTTCTCAGAATAACACAATATGAATCCATTTCAATGACAAAACAAAATAAACAACTAAAATTATATGAATTTTAAACATACCAAGGAAAGGTAGTATAATACATACATATGAAGTAATTTGTAACTGAAAATGGCATGATATCCTTGAAGATAAAACTATGTAGACATACAAAAAGGATACCATAAGGGTTTGGTATGTGACTAAATCATGCAAATAACTTTTATAGCATTTTCTATTTGTTTAAAAATCATGAGGTAGAATATAAAATGACTGAGATGCAATCTCTTCTATAGTTCTACTTAAAAAGAAATCAGTGTGTTCTGGGTATTGCACAGAATTGGGGTTCCTGAAAAATAGATTCTGTTCTTACCTAGCTATGCCTTCCAGAAGACAAAGCAAGGCCAAAGTAGATTTTACACTTAATGTAAGAGTATGGCTCAAAGTCTCAGGAAAGAATGCCAGTGAACATGACTGGTGTGGTATATGGACCTCTTTTGCCTAGAAGCTTTTGGTATACAGGGCCTAGAAAAAGGCTAGCCAAAAGGTCCACTCTGCCTACTTCTACCCCAAGGCCAAAACTGAATATTGAATATTACTCTTTTCAAGTTGAGAAACTGTCAACATGTTCCTAGATATGAGAAAAACACAATGAAAGAACAGTGTGTGTTTGCATATATTTATGTGTGTGTGTGCACAGACATATATGTACATGGGGGTAAGGAGAAAGTAGGAAAGAGAGAGGTCAGGGGGAGAGAGAGAAGGAGGGGAAGAAAGAGAGAGGATAGGGGAAGGGAGAGGGAGAAAGAGAAGCAGCAAGCAAGTTGGATATTTACCCATTTACCTACAAAGAAATATAGTCCAGGCTTCCTTATTTCTCTACTTTTCTAGGATTTGGGAATTGCAAAAGACAGGCATACTAAGACCTTAACTGCATGGTTTAACTGGATGTTCTTGCCTTGATCAAACACAGCAGTTCTTCCTTTTCAGAGCTAGGTAAGAAAGAAATATTAGAGAAGACTGAGCTCCTTCAAGAGATCAAAAGGTAGATGTATCATTTGTCATTTCTATTTACCAATGAGAAAACCAAGAGTTTTATAATTTCCATTTGCCATTCTACTGTAGCAAATCTCCACACAAGTTTTTATTCTTAGGTTTGTTTGTGTATCCCCCAGAATTTGTATGTTGAAATCCAATTCCCAAATGTATTTGGAGATGGGGCCTTTGTGAGATAATTAGGTCATGGGGATGGAGCCCTTATGAATAGGATTAGTGCCTTTATAAGAAGAGACCAGAGAGCTACCTGGATCTCTTTTTGCCATGTAAGGACACAGAGGGAGTTGGCAGTCTGCAGCCCGGTACAGAGGTCTCTTCAGGAACCCTGCCATGCTGACACCATGATCTTGGACTTCTAGCCTTCAGAACAGTGAGAAATAAATTTCTATTGTTTAGAAATCAACCAGTCTATGGTACTTTGTTAGAGCAGTCCAAACTAAGACAGTTCTTTTTCAAGACTTTCCTTATATCCAAGATTTAAAAATATATAATTTTCCTTATTTGTGGAAATAGAATATATTGATGAGAATAGAAATTCTTGGAGGTTTTATCCAACATTTATTTATTGCATGTCTACCATGTGTCAGATACTATTTTAGGCCGGGGATGATATTGAGAGATAATTCTTCATAGGTTTCTTTTTTTTTCTGCATATCTTGCTAGCAGACGTACTAACAGATTTTGTTCCAGACTGTCTTTTCAAAAATGTCTGTATAGCAAATAGCCTTGGAAGATAGATAGTGCCTCTATCTGGAACAAAGGAAAGGTTGTGGTAAAATAAAAATAATGATTCCATCCAGGCAAAGGGCAGTTTTGCTTATGACCCATTATAAAAGATTTAATTTTCTAATCTTAACGTTCTCATCTGTGATACAAACTCATCACATACGCATCATCTACTGGGGCCAACCCTACCATTGTTCCTGTGGAATTTGAGAGGCAAGGAGAATTGATGTGTATATGAGTTTATGCTTCTTCCTGTGGAGTGAGTAATAGAATCCAATGTCTTTGAACGAGGAATCTTGTGTCTTCTGCTAACCTCCATGAAACTGTGGCAAGCTAACTTGTTAGATGGCAGGTAGGGTAAAAATCTCAGATCCTCTACAATTCTTGATAGATGGAAGAGTAAGCAAGATAGTGCCCCTCATCCTGGAGCTTAAATTCTAATTGGAAGTTGACAACTCTAATTGGAATTGATTAGTGACAATAAACAAATGATCAGTAATTTCACTTCAGATGAGAGTTTGAATAACATTTAATGGGTAATTGCTACGAAAAAAAAAAAAAAGCAGACACAGCTTGACTTCTGAAATGCCAGTGTAAGGACCTCCAAATATCTGCTCCTCTCTAAATATTTTTAGAACTCTAGAAATTAACTCCAATCTTTCAATAACCCAGGAAATGATCATCAAACAACAATGGTTGAATCTTGACAGGAACAGCAAGACTTGCATGGCTTTAACTGGCTCTAATCTCACTCCCATTTTTTCCTTAATTCTGTGTTAGTCTTGAAAAACAAAGGCTTCACAACTGCTATAGCACAACTACTATTTAAATGCAAAGAGTAAAAATAATGAAAAAGACAGAACAGACTATCTGAGAACTGTGGGACAATTACAAAAGATATAACGTATGTGATGGGAATGCCAGATGGCAAGGAAAGAAAGAAATGGAAGAGATGTTTGCAGCAACAATGACTGAGAATTTCCCAACATTCATGACAGACACCAAACCACAGATCCAGGAAACTCAGAACAGCAAGAAGAGTAAATACAGAAAAATTTACACCTAGGCATATCATATTCAAACGGCATAAAGTTAAGGACAGGGAAAATCTTAAAAGAAGCAAGAGGGAAAAACACCTAATCTGTGGAAGGATAATGTAAGAACTACATTGAATGTTTATTCAGAAACCATGCAAGCAAGAACAGAGTGGAACAGAATATTTAGCATTGAGAGAAAAAACACCAACCTAAAATTCTGTATCCAGAAAAATTATCCTACAAAAGTGAAGGAGAAATAATGACTTTCTCAAACAAACAAAAATTTGGGGAATTTGTGACCGATAGATCTGCCTTGCAAGAAATTTTAAAAGAAGTTCTTCAGGGGTGCCTGGGTGGCTCAGTTGGTTAAATGTCTGACTCTTGGTTTCAGCTCAGGTCAAGATTTCAGGGTCTTGGGATTGAGCCCCGCACCGGGCTCCGAATGGAGTCTGTTTGAGACTCTCTCTGTCTCCCTCTGTCTTTCCCCACTGCACTCTCTCTCTCTCTCTAGAATAAATAAATCTTTTTTTAAAAAGTTCTTCATTGTATATATGAACCACATCTTCTTTATCCGTCCATCTGTTGAAGATTACTCAGCCATCAGAAAGGACGAATACCTACCATTTGCATCAACATGGATGGAACTGGAGGGTATTATGTTAAGTGACATAAGTCAAGCAGAGAAAGACAGTTATCATATGGTTTCACTCATATGTGGAATATAAGGACTAGTGCAGAGGACCATAGGGGAAGGAGGGAAAACTGAATGGGAAGAGTTCAGAGAGGGAGACAAACCATGAGAGGCTCTGGACTCCGGGAAACCAATTGAGGGTTGCAGAAGGGAGGGGGTGGGGATGGGGTAACCAGGTGATGGGTATTAAGGCGGGCACGTGATGTGATAAGCACTGGGTGTTATATACAACTAATGAATTATTGACCACTACATCAACAACTAATGATGTACAATATGTTGGCTAATTGAACATAATAAGAAAAAGTTCTTCATAAAGAAAGAAAATGATAAACATCTGAAACTTGTATCTATATAAACAAAGGAAGAGAGAGAAGGAATAAGTAAGGTCATGTTAGTAGCTTGAAATCAGCCACAATGGAAATATTTATGTCAACAAAATTGGCAAACATTAAAATCAGAGCTGCAGGGTGCCTGGGTGGCTCAGTTGGTTAAGCAACTGCCTTCGGCTCAGGTCATGATCCTGGAGTCCCGGGATCGAGTCCCACATCGGGCTCCCTGCTTTGCAGGGAGTCTGCTTCTCCCTCTGACCCTACTTCCTCTTGGGCTCTCTCTCTCACTCAAATAAATAAATAAAATCTTAAAAAAAAAATCAGAGCCACAGAGCTACAATTCCCACACCAAAATGGTTTGTTAAACATTTGCCAACACTTCATGTAATACAAGACTTATTTTTTCTTAGGATGATTGTCTTTCAGAACAAAACATGAATTTTACTTTTATGCCTGATTTTATCAGTCATGTTAGTGGGAATTCATCTCCAAATTATAGCAATAAGTAATGGGTTGCCATATTTATAATTTAATAATGAATTTTTGCCTTTTTCCCTTAGTCTTAAGTTTTTATTATAATTGTTTTTATTATAATTATCATTTTTGTTGATCTTCTCCCTTTTCTCCTTCCTCTTCTTTCTTTTTCCTCTTCCTCCTTCTCTTCCTCTTCCTTCTTCACCTTCTCCTCCTCCTCCTCCTCCTCTTTCTTCTTTCTTCAAGAGATAATAGTATATGGAGATACTATATCTGGGACTTTCAGCTATACTCATTTTTAAAACAGAAATTTTGCCTATATCTTTTTAAGGCTTTTTTTTAAACTAAAAAATGCATTCACATTATTCAAACATCAGAAATTATAAAAATATAGTGAATAGGTTCCTTTTTTGTTCCCAATGTCCACTCAATTAGTTTCTATTCTTTCCCTCCACAAGGTAACTCTTGTCATTACCTAATTTTGTTTCCTACAGATTTTATATTTTTTTAAATGCATGTACAAGCCAATGCAAATATCTATTTTTTCTCTCCTTTTAAAAAAACAAATCCTAAATGTTATATTGGATACCATGTGCCTTGACTTTCCATTTACTATATGTTGAGATAGTTCCATACAAGTATATAAAGAGTTTATGTTTGTTACAACTGCATAGTATTCAAGTGTACATATATACCATAACGTACTACTACTATAATTTTTTTTCATTTGAGTAATTGACACCTATCTTTCCATTTGCTATAGTCTGCCCCTTACTGTCTTTCTTGACTCCTCTTTTTCAAGTTCTACAACCAATTCCTCCAGAATTCTTGTTGGCTCTACCTTCAAAATGCATTCAGCATCCACTCATTTCTCACTAATTTTACCACTTCCACTTCTATCCCAAGCTGTCACTGTATTCAAAGACTGAGGTATCATGTGCTTCCTGGACATCTTTGAATATCACAGAGCCCCAAAGGCTTAACTGTGAGTTCCTCTGTTTTTGCTAGATGTGCCCCACACTCAGTGGGAAAGACTCCACATTCACCTAGTTCCCTTATCAGCCAGGCCAGCTGCACCCCACCTGGATTTCAACCTGATATATCTTACTTCCTTGCCATCCTGTAAAAATATTCAAACAAATCAATCACATCCTCAAGATGTAACCTCTTGTTACTATAAAGCCTGCTTCCTACGGTCCCTGCTGATTCACTGTATTCCCAAGTGTTCTTGTGTGGTCCTGTATGGTGTGTGGTATCCTCCTCTCCCAGACTATAAGTATGCTTGACTAAGAAACTGTCCTCAATCTCATCCATCTAAGGTCAAGTGTCATTCAGCTATTTTACACTATTTAGGGTGGGGTATTCATTATTCACCAATGGGGTGAATAGGAGGTAGTCAGAAAAATCACCATCTATTTGTCTTTTCTCTGCCACAACTATTGCCTCTCCCCTATCCATAGAATATTGTTAGCATTGCAATCAATTTGTTGTAACATAAGTAATATCTTGAAAATCCTCTGCTATAACCCAGTCAATGGCTTTTCATCTCATGTAGAGTAAAAACCCCAGACCAAACATTGCTTACAAAGCCCTACATATTCTAGCCATTCTATCGTTCATTGGCCCGCCTCCCCTACTACTACTGTTCTCATTCATTCTGATCCAGACACAGGTTTCCCCTGCTGTTCCTTCCTGGTATGTTCCCACAAAGTGGCACACCAAAGATAGTCTAGTGGAAGCAGTCTACCTAGCTCAATAGAAACCACAGTGATTGTTTAGAACTTAGATCAAAAAATTTTTTTTTCATGGAGGAGTATTTTATCACTGATATTGTTTACACTTGCCTGTGCATAGCGACAATAAAAATTTAACCAGTTTTATTATAGTTTTAAAAATTTCTGTAGACAATGTGTACCTTATTGCCTTGCATCCATAGTGAACTACTACCATGGACCACTCCCTCCCTTGCTATGCCTTTGTTTCCATCTTAGGGGTTTTGGAATGGCTATTACCTTTACCTAATTACTCTTTCTTATGAGTCTCATATGGTTTGTATCCTTGCCTCCTTCAGGCCTTTCCTCGGATGGCATTTTCTCATTAAGACCTCTGTTACTACTATGTTTATTACACCCATTCTCTATTGATTTTAAATGGGAAGGGTTTCAAATTCAGAATAAATGTTTTATAAATATCTGTGTTCTCTATTAAGATTCAGTTATTTTAATACTATGTACCCACTTCTGAGAAATCATAAAAGAATTTTCGTAAAACATATTAAATGTTAAATTCAAATGGCTGTCATTTTAATTACATACCTCATCAAATACAAGTTAACTTTCAGAGCTTTAATTTTAGAAATAAAGCTGATTTAGGACTATTTGAAGAAAAAGGTATGCTTTGCCATTCTTTCAAGACTTTTGATGCCACTATCCATTCTGGAAGTACCGAGAATACATTGACAAGAGTAATTGTGACAATAATTATTGAGTTGGTTACCATTGGCTAAGCATACTTTTTATATACTTTATTGAATTGTTAAAATAATCTCATGAGATTGGTATTATTATATCCCTCTTCTAGATGAGAAAAATGAGACCAAAGTTTTAAAGTTATTTAACCAAGGTCACCCAGCTGGTAATTGGTTGTCAGGGTTTTCATTTAGGTCTACCTCCATTAAAGGCCCTTGCTCTTAATTAGAGCATTATGCATCCCTTCTGTGGAAGTGAACATAGACCTAGTAGTATGTGTTCATTAATAATATTAGAATATCATTATGGAATAAATGAGAACATACATATATTCAGTTGAAGGTAGAAAAAAAAGTAAAATCCTTTGTTTATAGATACGGGACTAGCAGTGCAGGGGTCTGTAAACTGCAGTCTATTTATTGATGACATGACCTACAAATGTTAGCCACTTGACAGGTAGAAATACAGCTCCTGATCTAATGTTAATATAATAAATTTAAATGCTACTAAACATTGCTTTGGTAACTGCAAACCAAAGGTCTGCAGTCATTTGCATGAAATGTATAAATAAGGGGTTTGACTTACATGTTGCCATAGGCATAAATTCAGTTTACTCTCTCTAAAAGGCAGAGCTTGGCTATGAACATTAAAGATGACTTGTATGACCATGTTAATCTTTCCACCTCATATTTCAATTTTTATGGGAACTTTATTACTGAATAATATATCTCCACGCTCTCTTTTTGTAGCTCTGCTGCCTATTACTTGCCTAAACCACACTCTGTCATTACTTACAGCAGTTTTAGGCCTCATATACTGCACAGCCCGTGACGACTGTCTTCCTAATAAATTCTTCATCACTTTCAATATAATCATCTGCATTGCAGCTCCATTAATATCCTTTCATTCAAAGATCCAGGTATGCAGCATCCCTCTGAGTAAAAGGCTTTAAAAAAATTAATTAGGCCATAGGAACCTGCTTCTGGGCTTTAGTCAATGTCATGAAATAATGCAGTTACTAACATAATACTGGTGGCTTTTGAATAACAGATTAATTAGGAACATCCTTATATGGAGGAATAAATGGAATATTCATGACATGATTTTCACTGTGACAATAAAATGCAAAAACTCAATACTCAATCAAGTTTAAACCTACCTTGTTACCTCAATGTGTGCAGGTTTCTGAGACTTGGAAACATTCACGATACAGTGGTCCTAAAGAATCTCTCATCATGATCATGCCAAAACCTCTTCCACTTAAAATGAGCTCACATACCCATGGCTCTATCTACCATAGTAACTGAAGTTAATGCTCTCAAGAATTTTGTCTTGTATTCCAGATAACCTGATTTACTGTGGTCATTGTTTGGGGCAGAAGCCCTTATCATCTAAATTGTATTTGAGCTGAGAGCCAACACTCCCTTTTTTCTTTCAGGGAGTATTTTGATGTTGTATGAGGAGGATGCCAATAATTTAGGAGATGAATATTCTGAAATTGTTTACTGTCATAAGAAGTGTGAAAGTATCTTCAGTTCCAAATTTAAAAATTGAGAAAATGGAAATTCCATAGGAAAAAGAAAAACCAAACTTGGGAGTGGATAGGTAGTGGGAAACCAGCTATGATAATTAATACTTGGGGGTGAACCCGAACTGACCAAATGATAAAAGGTTTTTTTTTTTCTTTTCATAAAAAAGGTCAATGCATTTTATAGGTAGATACTGAGTTTCAGTGTGTGTTTAACAAGTGATGTGGTAAGGAAAATCCCATTTACTTTTTGTAAGGCTTAACTAGGACAAAAATTTTAAACGAATTTTACTTAATTAGGCTAATATGTTGTAATTTTAAAATGTGAATGTGACAGCAGCAATTTTGTAATTGTGGCATAGCTGTGCAAGTGCCTACCGACAGCAGTGAGAATGAACAAACTTTATCTATACACAAAATTGTAGATGAAAACCCCAAATGTAATGTTGACCAAAAGGAACTAGACCTAAAAGAAAGATGACTCCATTTATTTAAAGTTCAAAAACAGGAAAAGCCAATCGACTTCTCCCAACCCCACCTTCTGAAAACCACTTATTTGATTTCACTTTTATAGTTTTGTCTTTTGCAAAATGTCATATAAATCAAATCACATAGGATGTAGATTTTTGTACCTGGCTTCCTTCACCAGAGTGTTTTTGAGGTTCATCCATATTGTCCCATAATCGGTAGTTTAGTTCTATATATTGCTCAATTATCTCATTGCTGAGAATCTCATTGTATGGATGTACCATGCTTTATTTATCTGTTGGTAGGTGTTTGGCTTCTTTCTAGTTTTGGCTGTTATGAATTAAGGCACTATAAACATTTGTGTAGAAGTTTTTGTGTGGACCTGTGTTTTCATTCTCTTGAGAAAATACCCAAGACTTGGATTGCTGGATCCTATGGTAAATGTATGATTGACTTTATTTTTTCTTTCTTTTTTTCTCCCACCTTTGTTGAAATAGTATTGACACAAGGAAGATACAGAACATAAGGAAGTTTAAGATAATTTGATGCTTGTATATGTTACAAAATGATTAGCACAATAAAGTTAGTTAACACCTCCATCACCTTACATAATTACCATTTTGTATGTGCATGAGATAACATTTAAGGTCTACTCTCTTAAAAACTTGCAAGTATGTAGTGAAGTACTGTTATTCATAGTTATGATGCTGTACTTAGGTTCCTAGAACTTACTCCTCTAATAGATGGAAGTTTATACCCTTTGGCCAAACCTCCCCATTTTCCCCATCCCAGCTCCTGGCAACCATTATTCTACTCTATTTCTTTCTGATTTCAGCTTTTTTTAGACTCTGCATAAAGTGGTATCATACAGTATTTGTCTTTCTTTGTCTGACTTACTTCACTTCACATAATGCCATCAGTGTCCATCCCTGTTGATGAAAAAGACAGGATTTCCTTCCTTTATATGGCTGAATAATATTCCATTATATATATATATATATTTTTCTTTTTTTAAGATTATGATACCTTTTTTTCTTTTTCAAAGTTTTATTTAAATTCTAGTTTGTTAACATATAGTGTAATATTATTTTCAGGGGTAGAATTTAGTAATTCATCACTTACATATAACAACCAGTGCTCAACACAAAAAGTGCTCTCCTTAATACCCATCACCAACTTAGCCCATCTGCCATCCCCCATCTTCCATCAACCCTGTTTTCTTTCTATTGTAAAGAGTCTCTTAGGGTTTGTTTCCCTCTCTCTTTTCTCCCCCTTCCCATATGTTCATCTGTTTGGTTTCTTAAATTCCACATGTGAGTGAAATCATATGATATTTGTCCTTCATTGCCTGACTTATTTCACTTAGCACAATACACTCTACCTCCATCCATGTTTTCGCAAATGGAAACATTTCATTCCTTTTGATGGCTCGGTAATATTCCATTGTGTGTGTGTGTGTGTGTGTGTGTGTGTGTATCACATATTTATCCATTCATCATTCAATGGACATTTGGGCTCTTTCCACAGTTTGGCTATTGTTGATAATGCTGCTATAAACATCAGGGTACGTGTACCCCTTTGAATCTGTATTTTGTATCCTTTGGGTATATACCTAGTAGAGTGATTGCTAGGTTATAGGGTAGTTCTATTTTTAACTTTTTGAGGAACCTCCATACTGTTTTCCAGAAACTGGCTGTACCAGTTTGCATTCCTACCAACAGTGCAAGAGGGTTCCCCTTTCTCTGCATCCTCTCCAACACTTGTTTCTTGTGTTGTTAATTTTAGCCATTCTGACTGGTGTGAGGTGGTATCTCATCATGGTTTTGATTTGTATTTCCCTAATGATGAGTGATGTTGAGCATCTTTTCATGTGTCTGTTAGCCATCTGAATGTCTTCTTTGGAAAAATGTCTATTCATGTCTTCTGGCCAGTTTTTAATTGGATTATTTGTTTTTTTGGGTGTTGAGTTTGATAAGTTCTTTATAGATTTTGGATACTAACCCCTTATAAGATGTGTCATTAGCAAAGATCTTCTCCCATTCAGTTAGGGTGCCTTTTAGTTTTATGGATTGTTTCCTCACTGTGCAGAAGCTTTTTATCTTGATGAAGTCCCAATAGTTCATTTTTGCTTTTGTTTCCCTTGCCTCCAGAGACGTGTCTGGTAAGAATTTGTTATGGTTAATGTCAAAGAGGTTGCTGCCTGTGTTCTCCTCTATGATTTTGATGGTTTCCTGTTTCACATTTAGGTCTTTCATCCATTTTGAATTTATTTTTATGTATGTTGTAAGAAAGTGGTCCAGTTTCATTCTTTTGCATGTTGCTGTCCAGTTTTCCCAACACCTTTTGTTGAAGAGACATTTTTCCATTGGATATTCTTTCCTGCTTTGTCAAAGATTAGTTGACCACAGAGTTAAGGGTCCATTTCTGGTTTTCTACTTTGTTCCATTGATCTATGTGTCTGTATTTGTGCCAGTACCATACTGTTTTGTTGACTACAGATTTGTAATATAGCTTGAAATCCGGAATTGTGATGCTCCAGCTTTGCCTGTCTTCCTTTTTTTTTTTTTAAAGATTTTATTTATTTATTTATTGAGAAGGAGGGAGGGAGAGGAAGAGAATTTCAAGCAGACTCTGCACTGACTGCAGAACCCGACACACAGGACTTGATATCACAACCCTGAGATCATAACCTGAGCTGAAACCAACAGTTGGACACTATCCAACTGAACCACTCACACACCCCCAGCTTTGCTTTTCTTTTTCAGGATTGCTTTGGCTATATTGGCTCTTTTGTGGTTCTATACAAATTTTGGGATTGTTTGTTCTAGCTCTTTGAAAAATGCTGTTGATATTTTAATAGGGATTGCATTAAATGTATAGATTGCTTTGGGTAGTATAAACATTTTAACAATATTTGTTCTTCCAATCCATGAGCACGGAATCTTTTTCCATTTCTTTGTGTTATCTTTAACTTCTTACATAAGTGTTCTATAGTTTTCAGGGTACAGGTCTTTTACCTCTTTGGCTAGGTTTATTCCTAGGTATCTTGCTGAGAATTCTTGCATCCATGTTCACTAGGGATATTGGCCTATAATTTTCCTTTTTAATGGGGTTTTTGTCTGGTTTTGGAATTGAGATAATGGTGCCCTCGTAGAATGAGTTTGGGAGTTTTCCTTCCATTTCTATTTGTTTTGGAACAGTTTGAGAAGAATAGGTATTAATTTTTCAAACGTCTGGTAGAATTCCCCTGGGAAGCCACCTGGCCCTAAACTTTTGTTTGTTGGGAGATTTTTGGTTACTGATTCAATTTCTTTGCTGGTTCTGGGTATGTTCAAATTACCTATTTCTTCCTGTTTCAGTTTTGGTAGTTTGTACATTTCTAGGAAAATCTCCATTTCTTCCAAATTGCCCATGGGTTGGCATATAATTTTTCATAATATTTTCTTATAATCATTTGTATTTCTGTGGTGTTGTTCGTGATCTCTCCTCTTTCATTCATGATTTTATTTATTTGGATTATTTAAGTGTGGCTAGGGGTTTATCAATTTTATTAATTCTTTCAAAGAACTATCTCTTAGTTTCATTGATCTGTTCTAGTGGTTTTTGTTTGTTTGTTTCTATATCATTTATTTCTGCTCTAATCTTTATTATTTCTCTTCTGATGGCTTTAGGCTTTATTTGCTGTCCCTCTTCTAGCTCCTTTAGGTATAAGGTTAGTTTGTATATTTCAGACTTTTCTTGCTTCTTGATTTAGGCCTGTATCACAATAT
The DNA here is from genome assembly GCF_054177405.1 of Leptonychotes weddellii. Taxonomy (NCBI): domain Eukaryota; kingdom Metazoa; phylum Chordata; class Mammalia; order Carnivora; family Phocidae; genus Leptonychotes; species Leptonychotes weddellii. Next base: position 121,094,042 of record NC_138372.1, on the reverse strand, counting down.
GCTTCCTTCTTAGGTCTGCCTTTGCTTCATCTCAAAGGTTTTGGATTGTTGTGTTTTCATTTTCGTTTTGTTCCATGTACTTTTTTCTTTCTTCTTTAATTTCTTGGTTAACCCATCCATTCTTTAGTAGGATGTTATTTAACATCCATGTATTTATGGTCTTTCCAAGTTTTTTCTTGTGGTTGACTTCAAGTTTCATAGTGGTGTGGTCTGAAAATATGCATGGTATGATCTCAGTCTTTTTGTACTTGTTGAGGGCTAATTTGTGCCCCAGTATGTGATCTATTCTGGAAAACGTTTCATGTACATTTGAGAAGAATATGTATTCTGCTGCTTTAGGATGAAATGTTCTGAATATATCTGTTAAGTTCCTCCAGTCCACTGTGTCATTCAAAGCCATTCTTTCCTTGTTGATTTTCTGCTTAGATGATTTGTCCATTGCCGTAAGTGGTGTGTTAAAGTTCCTCACTATTATTGTATTATTATCAATAAGTTTCTTTATGTTTGTCATTAATTGATTTATATATTTGGGTGCTCCCAAGTTGGGGGCATAAATATTTATAATTGTTAGATCTTCTTGATGGATAGACCCTTTAGTTATGATGTAATGCCCCTCTTCATGTCTTGTTACAATCTTTGTTTTAAAATCTAGTTTTTCTTATATAAGTATGGCTACTATGGCTTTCTTTTGATGTCCATTAGCATGATAGATGGTTCTTCATCTCTTCACTTTCAATCTGCAGGTGTCTAGGTCTAAAATGAGTCTCTTGTAGGCAGCATATAGATGAGTCTGGTTTTTTTTTTTTTTTTAGACTATTTTGACACCCTATGTCTTTTGATTGGAACATTTAGTCCATTGTCCATTAAGAGTGATTATTGATAGATATAAATTTAGTGTCTTTGTGTTACTTGTAAAGTTGGTGTTTCTGGTGATGTTCTCTGTTCCTTTCTAGTCTTTGTTGCTTTTGGTCTTTTTTCCCCCACTCAAAGATTCCCCTTTAATATTTCTTGCAGGGCTGGTCTAGTAGTCATGAATTCCTTATTTTTTGTTTGTCTGGGAAATTCTTTATTTCTCCTTCTATTCTGAATGACAGTCTTGGTGGCTGCATATTTTTCCCATTCAGCATGTTGAATATATCCTGCCATTCTCTTCTGGCCTGTCAAGTTTCTGTGGACAGATCTGCTCCGAACCTCTTCTGTCTTCCCGTGTAGGTTAAGGACTTTTTTCCCTTGCTGCTTTCAGGATTCTTTCTTTGCCTGTGTATTTGTGAATTTGACAATGATATGCCTTGGCAATGATCGGTTTTTGTTGAATTTGGTGGGAGTTCTCTGTGCTTCTTGGATTTTGATGTCTGTTTCCTTCCCCAGGTTAGGGAAGTTTTCAGCTGTAATTTGCTAAAATAAACCTTCTTCCCCCTTTTCTGTCTCTTCATCTTCTGGGACTCCTGTGATATAAATGTTATTATGCTTTAAGAGTTGCTGAGTTCTCTGAGTCTACGCTGGTGATTAAGTACCTTTCTTTCCCTCGTCAGTTTCGTTATTTTCCATAATTTATCTTCCATATCACTAATTCATCCTTCTACTTCATCCATCCTCATTGTCATAGCTTCTATTTGGGTTTGTATCTCAGTTATAGCATTTTTAATTTTAATCTGACTAGTTTTTAGTTCTTTTATCTCTGCAATAAGGGATTTTCTAGTGTCTTCTATGCTTTTTCAAGCCTAACTAGTATCCTTATCATTGTTTTAAATTCTAGTTCAGACATCTTGCTTATATCTGTATTGATTAAATCCCTGGCCATTACTTCTTCCTGTTCTTTCTTTTGGGGTGAATTTCTCCATCTTGTCATACTGTCAAGGTAAAAAAAAGGGAGGCTAGATCCTAGGCATGTTTTGGTCTGCTGGTTAAAAGAAGCTATATCCAAATACACACACACACACACACACATAAATACACACACACATAATAGGATAAAATAAAATTAAAAATTAAAAAAAGCCAAAATTATTAGAAAAAATTTGCTTTTTCTGTATCCCAAGGGAAAGTACACACACACACACACACACACACACAC
>NC_138372.1:120985129-121091468 GCF_054177405.1 Leptonychotes weddellii | reverse complement strand
TGGCAAGATCTCATTCCTTTTGATGGCTGCATAATATTCCATTGTATATATATACCACATCTTCTTTATCCATTCATCTGTCGATGGACATCTTGGCTCTTTCCACAGTTTGGCTATTGTGGACATTGCTGCTATAAACATCGGGGTGCACGTACCCCTTCGGATCCCTACTTTTGTATCTTTGGGGTAAATACCCAGTTTCACTGTAGGGTTTCTTAAATCACACTGGTAGTATGTTATCTTGCCTTGCTGTAAAGCAAAGACAGTTTTTTTAAGTTCTTGCTTTATGAGGGTCCTGATTCTGGGAGTCTACATTCTGGGTATACCCTTTGAGTAGGCCCATGACCTTGTCTTCTGGGATTTGGGCTCTGTAATATTCAATCCTATTGGTTTCAGGAATCAACAAGGATCCAGAAGAAACACATAAGTAGAATTTCAGTTTCATATTCTTGTTTCCATTTCTTTTTAACTTTTATCCCCAAGAAATTTTCTTTATTTTTGTACCTAAAGTTTAGCAATGCCTTTTGAAGGATGTTTGCTCCATTTTACTCTTGTTGGTGTAAAGAGGACTGTTAAGACATTTAGTCTGCCATATTGGAAGAAACAATCATAAAAGTTATCTTAAATGTTAAAAATGTTAAAATGTTAAAAAGAGGTAAAATATGATAAACACATTTTATTTATTTTATTTTTTAAGGTTTTATTTATTTCTTTGGCAGAGAGAGAGAGCACAGAGAGCCTGATACGGGGCTCAATCCCAGGTACGCTGGGATCATGACCTGAGCCGAAGGCAGAAGTTCAAACAACTGAGCCACCCAGGCACCCCGATAAACACATTTTAAACAGACAAGGTCTGAAACAGGAGCAGATAACCAGCTGGCTTTATGCCCTAATGTCCCCATTGAGAGGGTACTGCTGGCAGATGCCTGGCTTTTAACCATACTGGCAGGCTGGTCATTGGGAAGTTTCAATGGTATGATACAATTATCTCTTGAAATTCTGACAAGACTGAAAGGCTTGAGAATGTTATAAAATCCTTGTTCCCAATATTTCCAGCACTCTGTTCTTGTTTACCTCTCTGGATCAGTGTCTTTCTGGGATAAGGGGCATTTTGGTCTTTCCTTGTGTTGAAACACTTGTTTACTCAAGAGGAGAACTTCAGATATTCTTTGGCCAAGTATTCAGGAGGCACACTGCAATGACCTCTAGTTGAAATAATGCTACTCCTTGGCTGCATTTGTTGATTCCTCCATTCATTACCTTGCGTAAGCATTTCTGTGGTCATGCAAATTTGATGATAAACCCTTTTTGTGTGTACTATTTTAGTGACCCTTTCTTTCCAATTAATTATGCAAGTGGTCATTGTGTCTTTGTTCTCTTTTCAGGTCTTAGGTCTTAATTAATTTCATATATTCATCAATTGCTTTTACCATCTACTAGCTTATAGGTTTCTGGCATTATTATAATATAGTCTTTGAACTGTGGTGGAGTCATATTCTGCCTCAAGGGCAATTATTTACTTTAGTTTATCTTTCCACAGAATAGCAATCCAACCAATGAACAATGCTGTCAAGGAAAAAGAAAAGCAAAATAACAAGTCTATTTCTTTTAAGATCACTTAACAATTTTCTTTCTGGTACTCCATGCTAATCCATGTGTTTAAATGCAGCTGATACCTGCTCTGGAAATCTTTTCTCAATATAATTGTTAATAGAAGTTCTAAAAATCTTTCCTCAATATAATTGTTAATAGAGGCTCTAACAGTTAACAGGAAATAAAAGCAAAACTTTATTAAGAAATAAAACATGATTATGAACTAGAAGTCAGTAGTTCTGGGCTGACAAAACTTTAAAATACACTAAAAGGCAAGAGTGAAATTGGCAACTCTTTGAGTATAATTCTAATTAGATATGGACTGTTTCAGTCTTAGTTGAATTGTATAGTGTATCTTTTTGGGGAACCTATATTTGTAAATAATGTTTTTCCTATGATAATTTGCTACAATGTCATTGTTAATAGAAAATAGAGTTTACTGAAAATGCAATTTGATGCTTTTTAATACATTGGGAGTTTCTCATTAAAAACAACCACATTACCCTGTTTCTTCTCCCAAAAAGCCCTACTTCTTTCGCTCTTCAGCTCTCTCCCATTTACTACTCATTTTTCATGTCAATTTCCTCAACTTCTTATTTTAATTAACTCCAGTCTGACTCTTTTTCCTATCACTGCAGCAAAAAAGCTCTTGCTGAGTGCACCAATGACTTCCAGATCATTAATTCCTTGGGTCATTTTTTTTTCAGGTTTCATCTTCCATGACCTTTCAGCAGCATTCAACATTGTTGACTACTTCCTTCTTCTTGAGAGACTATTTGGCTTCCATGAGACAGACTCTCTAGATTTTCCTCCTTCTTTGACCATCCCTTTTCTCTCTTTTCTCCTTTACAGGTATACCTTCTTCTAAGCCAGAAATGCAGGGAGTTCCATAGGTAGTTGACTCTGTGTTTTCTCAGCCCAAATGTCTTCTCTAAGCTCCAGACTCAGATATTACATGATGGCTCCTTGAAGTCTTCCCAAAGATATCTCAAAGTTATTGAAAACTCATTATATCCAGAATACATTCATAATCTTCTTTCCCTACTCTTGTCAATCAAGGGACAGTTGTAATTTCAAAGCACAGTGTCTCTTACCAAAGAAAATGCTGATCTTATATAGGGTTTTAGGAAACAAGGGATTTTAGAAGTGGACAACTTTCAGAAACAAAGTTGTTTAGGGATTGACTAATTGTCAACTGTGGAAGCATGGTTTCTAAACGTGGCTGCTGCTGATTGACTTTCAGAAGTGCAAGCTCAGGAGTGAGACTGTTGCTGATTAGCTTTCAGAAAAATGACCGTGTTGCTGATTGGTTGCTAATATGACAATTTCCCCAGTCCTTAGTCCTGCCAATTCTTGTCTCATTTTATTTTCAAGTATGAAAATATTTTATTTTTTCTTATCTTAAATTTTTATTTTAAAATTTTCTTATCTTAAAATTTTATTTTAAAAATAGGACTAAACTTGGTGTGCTTCCTCTTCACAAAGACAATAAAAACCTATGTTCTGAATGAATAAACTGAAACTGATAGAAATCATGTGATTTGTATGAGTTTTGATAACTAGCACATCATATGCAAGGGGGACTATTTATGTTCTTTAATATATTTTTCCACTTAAAGAAATGCTATTTTGAATAGGCTGCATAGCAAACCGTTTTATAATTTGTAATAAGTCTTAAATACAAAAGAACACAAAATAATTTCACTTATGTAATATTCTAAAAAGCAGTTAGCTGAACCTTGGTTGCAGACTCAGTTTTCACTCTAATCCTAAGTGAATTGAGGAAAGAAGGTACCATGACATATAGTGGTAAGCAATTTATAGGTATAAAATAATGGCTCATGGTGGTAATTGCTAACCGTTATTATACTTCCTCCTTCAGTCATGAGTTTTTAGCATGTTTGGCATATAGCTTACATTCAATAAGTTTTGTTGAATGTAATTATATTGATGCCGTTAACATTTAGAAAAGATTTCCCATAAATTAGAACTATGTTCCAGAAATTGAAATTTCTCTGCTAGAGCTTTTGGCAGTGTTGCCATTAGAATTAAAAAACTCATTAGAAGCTAACGAAATCATTCATATTTGTTATTTGGCTTAAGCTATGTATAAACACACTTTTTCCTAAATTATAATTACTGTTAATAGACAAAATATTTTACATATCATCTATTTTTTTTCAAAAATGGTAGTTAATAGCTGATAAGTAAAAAAGAAAAGAGATGTACTGACAAAATTTCCTTCCTTGTTTCAATGATTTTAAATGAATATTACAAACACTGTGGAAAGTATACTCAATTCTACTGAAGTAAACATATGATTTCAAAAATAGAATTGGCCATATTAAGTTCTTTCCAACCATCAAACACTCTAGTCTTTGTTTTTAACAAGAACTTTATTCAATATTGCATTCTACTTGCTCTCCATTTAAGAATTTTGTTGTTGTTTAGTTTTTGGATGGTTGTGACTGTTTTATGAACGCTACTTAATTTTATTTTAGCTCCATTTAAAAATAGTCAAAATAATAAATCCCTTTTGGGCTAAGACCTTCTCTAATCTTCTATTCCATCCTACCCATTCACCTCTCTCACCCATCACTTTAGGTATAACTCAGTAATAAATCAGATAATCCCATTTTTGGAGCCCTTCAAAGAAGATTTTTCAATTGCACTTGATAAGACCTTTTGAATTTAACTGGGCTCAAAATCAATTTTTGGCAAAAGAGGTAGATTTACAAACAGAAGACATGAGTTCTAGACCGAGTTTGACTTTTTTTTACCTGTAGGGTCACATAATTTAACAAAATGAGCAAAATAACACTGCCATGCCTTTCTCACAGGATTGACATGCAAATGACCTGCAAATTCTATATATTTTATTAGTATTTTAGAACATTCACAGTTTTAAAGAGGATTCATTACAATTATAATAGCAAATTACTTATGTGGCCTTTAAAATTCCCAAAGAAAATCTTTCTAGATATAAACCATTGTAATGACTCACATTCATTAGGCAAGATAAATCTGGATTTAAGAATGTAAGTTTAGTATTCTTTAAATAAGCCAGTGATAACAATATCTAAGGAATTTGAATGAGTAAAATCCCTTCAATTCACAGTTAAGTACAAAAGCAGAAGCTAGTCTACTTCCTGATATCTTTGAGAGGCTTACATTTTTGTAAGGAAAGTTTCACCAGGGTGATTGTCTTAATTATTTTATTTTATTTAAAAAAAATTTTTTTTTTAAATTTTTTTTTTTTTTTTTTTTTTTTTATTCATGAGAGACAGAGCGAGAGAGAAAGGCAGAGGGAGAAACAGGCTCCCAAGGAGCAGGGAGCCCGATGCGGGACTCGATCCCAGGACCCTGAGATCATGACCTGAGCCGAAGGCAGATGCTTAACCATCTGAGCCACCCAGGCGCCCTTGTCTTAATTATTTTTATTTGAGTAACAGAATCTAATAAACCAATCCAGATTGTTACCTAGCTCAGTAGGAGAGAAAATAATAGGATATCTTCACATCTTCTGCCTAGAAATCATGTCCTCAGTTACTTTGTTTCTTCCTCTTTTATTGTGGTGTGAAGAGTAGAAAGGAGAGCTCCCCTCTGCAGGGGAAGTCTTACAGAGTAGGTAACCTGGTTTTACCCTGCCTTTCAGATATCTTTGCGGTTTGGAAAAGCACATTTCTCAGTTAAAAAAATATATATATAGATATATGGTAATTTTAGTGTGGATTTGGATTCTCTTTGATCCCCAGACTTTGAAAAACTTGAGGAAGAAGGAGAAAGAATCAGATGGTGACGGAGCTCATGTGGTTGACTCAGGTGGCTAAGATGGCACCCTTCTGGTTGTGTGATGTTTCAGAGAGATTCCTTCATACAGATTCCTTAGCAGGGAAAGAGTTCCTTTTTATTCTAAACAACATCAACAATACAACCCTACTTTATCAATAGCATATTATGAAATGTTAGCTCATTAGGAAAAAAAGCCAGCAGAATTGTAAAGTCCTTCCCCCCCTTTTTAAAATCCCCATCCGTATCGTAGCTTTTGATTATTAGAAAACTGAAAGGGGTCCATGAGCTTTTGTACCACAATAAGGAGAAGAGCAAGAAAGATAATATTTTGAGAATTTATATTCTGTTCTATTAGGAAAGGGTCTGCGTTTTGGGGTTAATTATTCATTTCCAAACTTGAAATATTTATTTTCCTAAACAATTTATTTCTGATAGGGAACTTGCAAGCAGGGGTTGAGAGAGAAAGTTCTTTTTCTAAGATTTCAAAAGAAATATGTGAATTTTTCCAAGGTAAAAATATAACATTCCTCAAGATATATGATTTCAAAAGCTTCTCTCCATTATTTTTCAATATCCTTTATAGAGTGCATTTACTTCTACTGCATCAGTGTAATAACCAGGGATTTAAAACGTTTGAATTAGGAATTTTAGCATTTTCATTTTGTTTTTGAAATAGTTTATTTTAAAACTTCCTTAATGTATTTTTCTGCTATTTCTTGTACAGCTTTCATTGCCCAGCAAGAGTTTCACTATCTTTATTGGATACAAAGAGAACAGAGTAATGCTTTTTACCAGATTTTCAAAAAATTTGTTTTAGAAGGGGTTGGAATTTAAAAACAATTAAATAGATTTGGAATATATATAGGAGGGTAATTTATATGAATGGGTAGATATGGAAAAAGGAAAGAAGGCAACCAATGAAATGTGTATGCTCCCTAATTTAAAGGTATGCAACAATATAACAATACTTAAAGGTATATTTGTCTATACTAAAAAATATAGCAATATTTGAGAAAAATTAAATAAAATAATGATATACAGTGTATATTTATATTTGAAGAGAAATGTGTCCACTGTGTTCTCGGTCATTTTATTTTATTTTTTTAATTTTTATTTTTTAAAGATTTTATTTATTTATTTATTTGAGAGAGAGAAAAAGAGAGAGAGAGTGGGAAACACTATGAGAGGGGAGAGAGTCAGAGGGGGAAGTAGGCTCCCTGCTGAGCCAGGAGCCCGATGTGGGATTCAATCCCAGAACTCTGGGATCATGACCTGAGCTGAAGGCTGTTGCTTAACCAGCTGAGCCACCCAGGCGCCCCTTCTCAGTCATTTTATTTGAAGAATTTACTTGTTGCATTTTACTCATTTTCTCACTGAGTTTCTGGCTGTTTTACTGATTGACTTCCAAAATAATTAAATCTGTCCTTTGTCAATGTTCTAATATTTAAAGAAGTTTTAAAAAGACTTTCCTGATTAGTTGGATAAAAGGACATTTTAGCTAGAATTGAAGTCAGTACTTCACATAGTGACAGGAGTGGGGAGTAGGATTAAATACCATCTCATTTGAACTGGAATTAGAGACTGCACTCCTAGAGGTTGAATATTGTCTTTTCCATTCCCGACTGCCCCCTTCTCAAACATTTGCAAAAATCTCAGGAAAATCAGATTTGATCTGTCTCATCAATTTTAGTAAGGTGGGCATTTTGATTCCTTCTTGAGGCTGGATTCTAAAGCCACTGTCCACTGTGCCAATTCTATAGGAAACTTGACACTGCATTTTGTCTCAATTCTAGTTGACTATGAGGGCTTTCTCAGTGTCAGTCAAAACACACCACAGTTGTTCTCACTGCTGCCCAAATGGAGAAGACTGCATCTTTGTTCAAGACTCTTTTCTGACATATTATTTGACATAGAGAAGGAGCCAGCTGTATGGAATAGCTTCTCTTCCTCATAATACTTATTGCCACATCTTCTATATCATGTTTACTTGTTTATTGTCTGTATTTCCACCTTCACTCCCCACCTCCCATTTGTAAGCTTCCAGAGACCAGGACCGTGGACTTTTTGCAGGCACTTAATACTGACTCATCGTAGGCACTCGACAAATATTCACTGGGTGAATAATGAATTAATTTCCAAATTTCTTCTTATAAATAGTATTTAAGTTAAAATATTTTTGTAACAATATTAGTTGGAAATATCAGGTGATATTTTTAAGACCCATTTCTAGATTTTTGGTATAGATTTCCAATTTACTTTTCCTAAATTTTATTTGGATTTCAGCGCCCACCACCAGTGACTAAAAATGCTGATTTTTCTAAACCTATTCTGAATATAAAACTACTTTTAGCTATCCAGTTTAATAATAGACAGATGCTATCTAGTTTTAATTAAGAATTACTTGATTACTTGTTCTTGAATGTTCCAACGTAACATAGTATAAATATCTTATGTAAAACCAAGAATGCACTCTTTCCTTCTTCCAAAGGAGTAATACCCAGTTCTTTCATCACAACTTGCAACATCCATAGGGAAGAGCTATTACTTTTCTGTTAATAATACAATTTCATATGGTGTTTTGCTGCTTGCCATATTACTGAGTGTAAAGTCTGAAAAATTCTTCTATTATGAACACACTGAAATATCAAATAAAATATACATTCTTTTAAAAGCACATCTGTGATCTCAAACTTTAAGGAAAGTTCCTAGGGATCAAAAATAAAAATACATATGGAAAGTGAGCGGCTATAATACTAAATAAGCACTAAATTCAATTTGTTCCAAGGGCATTTATCTATAACAGAAATATAGTGGCTTAGTTTTGTTTGTTTGTTTGTTTTTAATTTGAGTATAGTTGCCATACAATGATGTTATATTAGTTTCAGGAATACAGGATAGTGATGCAACAACTCTATATGTTATGCTATGCTCACTGCAAGTGTAGCTACCATCTGTCACCACGCAATGCTATTACAGTGTCACTGACTGTATTCCCCATGCTGTATCTTTCACTCCTGTGAGCTTATTTATTCCATAGCTGGAAGCCTGTATCTCCTACTTCCCTTCACACATTTTGCCCATCTCCTCTTTAGCAACCCTTAGTTTGTTCTCTGTGGTTATAGGTTTGATTCTACTTTTTGTTTATTTATTCATTTGTTTTATTTTTTAGAGTCCACATACAAATGAAATCAAATGGTATTTGTCTTTCTCTGACTTATTTCACTTAGCATAATACCCTGTAGGTCCACTCATGTCACAAAAGGCAAGATCTCATCTTTTTTTTTATAGCCGACAAGGGGTTAATATCCACAATATATGAAGAGCTTATACAACTCCCCAACCCCCCCCAAGCCCCCACGTAATCCATTTAAAATGGGCAGACAACATGAATAGAATTTTTTCCAAAGAAGACATACAGATGGCCAATAGACACATGAAAAGATGCTCAACATCACCAGACCTTAGGAAGATGTAAATCAAAACCACAGTGAGATAAAGCACCAGTCAGAATGCTAGAATAAAAAAGACAAGAAATAACAGGTGTTGGTAAGGATGTGGAGAAAAAGGAAAGCTAGAGGCTTAGATTTTAGGTTTTAAAGGCTATGTAGGGAAAGAGTCTCCATCACTTAGTATTTTTTCCATGTAAAAAAGTACTATATATTGGGTGCTGGTTCAGGATGCATACCTTATACTGAAGATAGAATGATAAGCTATCAAGGAAAGTCTCCTTGCTTACAAGGATGGACTTTCAATAGGACATTTTACTTTTTTTATAAGGACAGCAGCTTTTGAATAGAGGTTGACTTATGTTTTTTGTTATGAAATATTCAGTGATTATGGCAATGAGATATTTTTTCTTTCTTTTCTTTTTTTTTTTTTTTAGCCATTGCTTTATGACCGCTTATATGAAGTGAGTTGCTAGTTCTGCTACAATTAGATAATTAAGTTTAGATCCTGTCCTCATGATAGGATTGGTGCCCTTCCTTATAAGAAGAGACACCAGAGAGGCTGCTTTCTTTTTCTCTCCCCTATATGAGGACAATAAGGCAGCCATTTGTAAGCCAGGAAGGGAGCTCTCACCAGAACTCAACCATATTGGCACTTTAATCTCAGACTTCTAGCCTCCAGAATTGTGAGAAAATAAATCTCTTGTTTAAACTACCCAGTCTATGGTATTTTGTTATGGCAGCCTAAGCGAAGCACTCCCTAAAAATTTGTGTTTTTTTTGTTTTAATATTTAAATCCCCAGTCTGTATAACATTAATTTGTTGACTTTTTTTGCAATTTAATAATTTTACTTAATATATTTTTTCCAGCTTCATTTGTTATTCCTCCTTTCTCAGTGATGTGATATGTTGCTATTTTACATAAAAATCACATCTATACGTGCATCTCTTTCTGGGTTTTCTATATTATTTCATTTAAAATTATTATGAAAAATATTAGATAATAGTAGGATATGTACATTTAATTATATATGCATTTATAGTTAGATCTATTATATAGTTATATATAGGTAATAACTATATATTTCATATATCTGTCCTTATCAGGATTATACAGTTTCAATTGCTATTGCTATGACTCCACAATAAGTCTTTTTATCTGGTAGAGCAAGTCCCCTATCCTTCAGAAATATCCTGGCTACATTTGACCCTTATTTTTCCACATATGTTTTGAAATAAATTTGTCAAATTTAATGAAAAATCTCATTGGGATTTAGATTGGATTTTCATTGACTGTATAGATTAATTTGAAAACAACATATTTTCATAATATTATCTTTTTATTTATGAAAATAATATACATCTCCATTTCTTGAACCTTAATATCTATTTATTTTCTAAAGTTAATTTTATCCATTGAGTTCATTGTACTGATCTAACTTGTTAATTAGAAGAGGATTTATATTTTAAAAACCCCAGAAGATTGTACCAACAATGATTAGAAATAATGGAAAAGTTAAGAAAGATGATTGGATATAAGATTAATATATGGAAATCAGTTGCATTTCTCTACACTAACAGCAAATAACTGAATATATAATTGGTATGAAGACATCCTTTAAATAGAGTGAAAGAATATCATATATGAATTTTGTTTTCTAGCAGTCTCTCCAAAAACACCTGGAAAATGTATTCTCTGGGTTCTTGAGTCTTCAAAAGTTTTTATTTGTTACCTTTCTAATGGAAAGATGTTTTATTGAATTCCAAATATTCTAAGATCAACTACTTTTCCCCTGAAGACTTTCAGATATTACTTGTGTGCTAGCATTTAATTTTGCTAAGGAGAATCTGAAGTTAATCTGATATTTATGTTCTCAGGTGATTTGATCATTTTGCCCACATGCCCAAAGGATTATTTGCTTAATTTGAAATCTAGTGATATTAGAATATGTATCAGTATTGATCATTCTATTAATTTTCATAGTCTTTTAATATGCAGATCAAAGTCCTTGTTTATTTCTAAGAAGTTTTTGTATCATTATTAATTTTTATCATCAGTTCATAGAATTATTAGTAATCTGAGACTATCAGTATAAAAGTGGTGTGTGTTAAATAATCTCAGTATGACTGAAAATAGTTTTGTAAACTTCATTTTTCTGAATGACAGTTCAGCTGGTATTAAATTTTAGATTCACCATCCTTTGCCCTCAATACTTAAAAATGTTATCTACTATAGTCTGCTTACTCTTTTTAATAAAAGAAGTTTTCTGTAAATCCAATTGTTATTACTTTTAGTAAATTTGCTTTCTTTTTGGTTGCTTTTAGAATTTGTCCTTGATGTTTCACAGTTTCAGTATGGTGTGTCTAAAAATCAACACAGCATGCACATTTAAACTGTTTATGGGGTTTTCTTAACCTGAGAACTTTCAACTCTCAATGTAGAATGAATACTGAATTTTTATTTTTACTAAATGTATTTTAATTTCCAAAATTGCTGCTTGGTTATTTATGTTTACCTTGATTTTTATTGAAATTTCTGTCCTTCATTTATGTACATTTTTTCCTTTATCTTTTGAGGATTTATAAAAACATTTATGCTAATACTGTATTCAGATCTCTCTATTATCCTTAAGGAATTTTTTCTTCTTTTGCATCTGTTTTCTTAAGCTGACTTTTCTCTTATGCTTTGAAATTCTTATTTTTGTGAAAATTTTCATCAGAATTTTCTTCCATATAAACTCTAGGTTTTAAGGGCTCCTTGTGAAATGTTTTAAAGGTTATGTTCTAGGCTCCTTAGGCTTTAGAATTGCAAATCAAGACTTATGTTAACAAGTCTTTTGGAATACAGACATACAATTTCTGGCTCTACCCCTATTTAGAAGTCGCAGTCTGGGCTCAGCCTACCAAGCATGACTTTACATCACCTTGTCTTATGGGCAAAGAACTGGTTAACAGCTTAGACCTTGGTGGGCCCATAGTTGGCATTGCTCAGGAAGCACATTTTAAACCCAAGACCATAAATGGAGTGAATGTCTTCAACCTTTATTTATACTCAATAAAATCTACCCTTGCAGTAGCTCCATTTGAGTCCAGTTCCTGGTGGGAGCAAGAGACTTACCTATTTTGGATTTTCCTTTTACATTTTGTCAGGAGAAAAGGTGGAAGTTTATGAATGTATTTGATCTGCCATTTTGTCAGAGAAACCCATTAAAGAATTTTATTTCTAAAGTCAAATAGTTTACATATAAAACATTCACCCAGTTTAATTATACAGTATAATGAGTTTTTACAAACATATACAAAGGTAACCACCATAGCAATCAAGAAATATGACATTTCAAAGACTCTTTTCTTCTGTAGCATCTAGTTGGCTCTGAACCTCAACTAGTAAATTTGTCCTATAGCATACTGAATTTTTAATTTTTCCATTTGGTTCTTTTCCGTAACTTCTATTTGTCTCTTCCGTGTGGTCATATTTCTTTAAAAACTTGGACATTTTTGTAATGGCTTTTTTTTTTTTAACAGTCATATCTGTTCATGCCATCATCTCTGCCATTTTTGGGTCTGTTATTATTGATTTATTTTTCTTCTCATTAAGGGTCACATTTCTTGCTTTTAGTAATATTTGTTTAGGTGCTGATTGTTGTATATATTAATTTCGTTGTTGAGTGTCTTGGGTTTTTATTGTCTTTCTTTAAAGACTTGCATTTTGTTATTTAGGCTTGTTTATAAATTTTAGTTAAAGTGGGTCTAGAGTAGCCTTTGGTTTAATACAGCCTTTGTATTAAGAATTGACACTTTTTTGAGTTCTTTACTGAAAGCCTCATCTGTTACTATGTTCTCCTTACTGTCACTGATTATAATTCAAGTATCTCCACGCCTTGTGTTATCTCTTGGAATTGTTCACCTTACAGGTTCCCTGTAGTTTTTCACTCACTTTCATGGTATTTCACCAGCAAAGACAAAGACCCAGCAAATTTCTGGGTCTACTACATAGCTCTCTCCTTTACAGAATTTTGGCCCACAAATTCCATGTGCCTCATCTCCCTGAATTGCTAGATCTGTCTGCGTAAGTCAGCAGGAATCCTGGAATCTGCCTCGGTTATCTTTCTCTACAATGGTCTCAGGAGTGCTACCAGGCGGAAAGCAGGTGCAACCATTGGGGGTTACCTCTATGTTTTTCCTTCTCTCAGAGAGCTTTACATCTGTTGTATAATGTCTGAAAACAGTTGTTTCACGTGTTTTGCCCATTTTTTGAGTTGATAAAGCAAAAGGCAATCTTGGTACCTGTTACCGTGTCATGTCAGAGATGGAAATCTCTCTTACTTGAATTTCATAATGTATAATTTCAATACCTCATCTACTAAAGTCTTGTCACAAAAGAGTCCTCACAAGTTGATACTTTTCCTAACATTATTCCCAGCCTTAACTTCTTCTTTTTGCCCTTTCATGTGATGGCTTGTGAAGTAATCAAGGAGTCATATAAATTTATATATGATAACAAAATTAAAATTTCCTGGGATTATGTGGTCAGTTAAAATTGTTTTTGTTGTGCTCACTTATTTACAGATTACTATATTCATAGTATAGATGAATATTGGGTAATTCAAATGTCTATCAAGGCTGCACTTAATAGTATCTTAACAATTTACTGCTAATAAACTCACATACCAATTAATCTCTTGGAGACATGGGCAGCATAATATAAAACTTTCAGTAGTAGCTAAGTACCTTAACCTTCTGATAATGTCTGATAATTTTTTATGGGTGAAAACATGGGCTTGAAAATGGGCATTGCTCTAAGTTAAGAACCTCTTTATTACTTTTTGGAAATGGTGGTAGATTTATGTAACTAAACAGAAATAGCCTTTTTGTTGATGTTGTTGTTGAATAAATGATGACGTACATGAACACATATTCAGCATCTTTCCAGGGAATATTATACAAATGATGGAAGAATAAAACATTCTCTTTCTACTGAGGTTGCTGAACTGAATCTATACTGGTGCATTTCCCCAACATGTAAAGTGCCTGTTTGCAGCTGGGGAGAATGAGGCCAGTTTACAAAGAGAGCAGAGAAAAAAAGAGGGGATACTTTGTAATTCTCTGAGCAATGTTGGTTTTCTCTTTTTTCCAGCTACATTAATCAAAAAATTCCTTTTTACTTCAATTGGATTGATAGAAGTTTTTATCTTTTTAAGCAAAAGGTTCTGGTGATTACATTATTCAAATAAAAATGCAAAAAGTATTTTGTATGTTTTCTCTCTATGGCCACAAAGTTGTTTTACCTAAATCAATGTCAGTATTTCAACAATAGGAGTGCTTATCCTTTTTCCGTAGCATAAATCTATTTATTTTCAATCATTCGATTGCCCCGTACCATCTCAGCACATATGTGTAATGTGTGTGTGGTATGAAATTTTATCTTCAAATATATTGTTACATGTTCCTATATTCTTATATCTCTTTGTTCTATTTCTTCTGTAAGATATTGCCTACACTTGATCTTAGCCAAAAGGCTGAGAAGCAATGTGAGATATTTCCTGTTTTTTACCTTTTTGTTTTGTTTTGTTTCGTATTTTTCCATAGTATTTTTCATAGTTTAAGCTCATCAAATGTTATCTGGTGAGTGGTTTCTGGGAAATGATATTCTACTTCACCTGAGCTTAGTGTAAGTTTGGCATTAAAGTAAAGGTTGTTTTAGGGCGCCTGGGTGGCTCAGTCAGTTAAGCGTCTGTCTTTGGCTCAGATCATGATCCCAGGGTCCTGGGATCAAGTCCCACATCCGGCTCCCTGTTCAACGGGGAGTTTGCTTCTCCCTCTATCCCTGCCCCCTGCTCGTGATCTCTTTCTCTCTCTCTCTCTCTCATGCTCTCTCTCTCTCAAGTAAATAAATCTTTAAAAAAAAAAGTAAAGTTTGTTTTACGTTGTTCCATTTTCTCTCCGTGCCTTACTGTTTATATTTTACCTCTAAAGTACTGCCAATTAGTCCTGGTTTCGTAACTAATATCTGGATCAATTTTAATTAAACAGCAAATTAATTAGTTTTTACAGAAAAATGTAAAGAAACATTTTTTTTTTACCTGTGATAAGCAGAGTACTCATATAATCCAGATCATGCTGCCTCCAAATATATCTGCATTGATTTCTTTTTTGATCCATGGATAGATAATTCATAAAGACCTGTATCTACTCCACATGACTATAATGATAATTTTCATCAACATCAGAATAGCCAAAAAAATATTTTAGAGTACAAAATATGTGTCAGGCACTCTCTCAAGTGAATCACCTGCAAAATCTGGAGTTCTATGACCAGCCAGTCAATATATCCTCATTTTATAGAAGAAAAAGCAAGAGTCTCAAATAATTTAGCTAATTTAGATTATAAAGTAGTGATTTGGATTAGAATAACTTCAAAACCTGTGTGTAATATTAAGTAGGTATATGGCCTTAGATAAGTTATTCAACCTCTATAAATAAATTTCAATTTTCTATAAGATGGGAATTAAAAATAGTACTTGCCTCTGAAGGTTATTGTGATGATTAAATGAGCTTACATATTTATAATATTTAGCATAGTAGTCAATACATAAAAAGTATTAATAGTAGATATTTTCATTGTTGTTTTTGTCATTATTACTACTTCCAAATATAACACCTAGTCCACATAAATCTTGGTAACTCTGAAACAAGTATTTTTTTGTACCATATCACATATGCTGAGCTATGTTCCTAATAATAACTTTGCCTGAAGATAGTAGGTGGTCATTTTTAATCTACCTTAAGAATACTTTCCTTTTGACAAGACCAGAGTCATATGGTAAACAACTTTTGCTGTGTCGTCTCAATGATAATTGTCTTAAAAAAATGTCCTAGTACTCTCTTTGGTGGGCTACCTTAGCCCTGTATGCTATTTGGCACTTGTTGCATGTGAAACAAATAAGCAAGCTTAGGAGAAGATACCTTGATTACTTATGAGCTTCTAGTTTTTGAATTTGAAACTTTTATATCTTAGAAATTGTTTCGGTTTTAGAATCCTTATTATTCACCATTACTTATTTATTTTTCTTTTATTTTTTTTTTATTTTTTTTTTTATTTTTCTTTTATTTTTGACTTATGCTATTTTAACTGGTTCCCGCCTCCCTACCTCCACCACTGCAATCAAATGGCCTCTAAGACACATGACTGATAAAAAGCAGAGTTGTGATTTCAGGCCAGATCCATCTGAATTAAAAGTCCACATTAAGGAAGTAGGGCTAAATCAATAGATAAAGACAAGAAAACTAGTTTCCAAAAATATATAGAAGAAGCTAGTTTTTCAGTTGTAGCTCTGACTTAGAAAAAAAAATGAGAAGGTTTTAAATAAAATATATATATTTTCCTGGACCTTAGGCTTATGTATGCTATTACCACTTCCAACACTATATACCTTGTACTGTGTTTTCCTTCCTAACATGCTCCTTCTTCATCTTATTCCTTCTGTTTAATGACAATCACAATCCAAATCGCCCTTACACAAGAGGTAGTGAAGAGATTCTATAAGGTGCCTCCAAAGCTTTACTCTGGATTATTCCTCTACAACATACCTCAATCTATTACTCCTTTTCTGCTTCATTGTTTCTTTACTTCTGGCCTGGATCATTTCAACTGCCTTCAAACTGTTCTGTATGTTTTATTATTGTTCTTATTCTGCCTCTAATCCATTCTTCATAAAGAACAATCCTTCAGTAGTTTCTTATAGTTTACCAATAAAAATCAAACCAAAGTATGATATCCAGACTCTTGCTGATCTGTGTCCTTTCTCACTCTGCCCATCACAACCCCCAATGGTTTCAATACTGATATCCTTTCTGTCATCTTTTTGTCACATGCTATAACTTCGCAAGTGCTGATCCCTCTGCCTAGAATACATTTGTCTTCTAGATCCCCAGAAGATCTTTATTCTTCAAGTTACCTTTCTAAGGTTCTCTTTCTGAAGTAGAGATGATTATAGTCCCCTTTGTATCACTAGGCAGGTTGAGGAATTTCATTCAATTTTGAGTTGAGGCTAAAGTATTTGCACACCATGATGTTCCAGTTATCTATTTCTACATAACAAACCACACCAAAACTTAGTGGTTTAAAACAACAATAATTTATTTCGATTAATTTCTTCAATTTGGGTAGGGCTCAGAACAGTTTGTCTCTGCTTCTTTTGTTCATCACATGGCCCTCCACAGGCTATTTGGGCTTCCTCGGTGCACAGTGGCAGAATTCTCAGAACCGAGCAAGCCGTATCAACCTCTTATGATCTAGCCTCAAAGTCACACAGCTCCACATCTGCCATGGTCACAACCCTGCCCAGGTTCAAGGAAAGGAAACATAGACTTCACCTCAGATAGGAGTTCAAAGTCACATTCTATATATTGAAGAGTATATAGGATGAGAGATTGCTGCAGGTAGTTTGGGAAGATTTTAGAGGCATTTATAAATGCAGATGAACATTTTCCATATATATTACATTTTTCAGAAGTAAAAAAATGAACATATGAAACTACTTTTTAATTGTTATAAGCTATCTGCTCAATTCTAGTTTTAGAAAAGGGGACATTTTTTAAGGTCATGCATTGTTACTGTGCATCTCCTGGCTTTTATCATTTTAGTTTTGTGGTTGCATTAATGGTTATGTAGAGTGTTTGGAAACAGAGCAGGTTTAATATTAACCTGATAAAATTATAATGACATAAATTTTGATATTAAAAGGTTTTTTGTGAATTCCAAATTATTTATTTCCCGATAATAATTCATAATAGGAAATGTTGAAAGGAATGGATATCCTTAAGTGAGAACACAATATTTTCTTTTCTTTCCTTCCTTTCATTTTTTATCTCTCCTATTTTTCCTTCTTCCCTTCCTCCCTTTCTTCCTCTCTTTATCCCTTACCTTCTTTCTCCTTCCCCTTTCCCCTGTTCTTTCTTCCTTCCTTCTTTCCTCACTTCTGTAATTTTCCTTTTTTTCAGTAAAAACAGTAAAACAGCACAACAATAAGGAAAACCTTGTTTCATGAACTTTTGTGACAGAACTCTGTGGTTTATCACAGTAGGAAGAAAGTACATATATCTCTGGGTCCATGGATGCTGTAGGAAGTTTTCTGATAAATTTGAAGAGCAAACTTTATTTTCAACTACATTTGAGTTTCTCTACCTTAAAAATTATATATATATATATATGCATTTTTTTCACTCAAAGCAAGGAAAGCAGGGACAGAATATCAAAGTAAAGTTCAACTGTGCTACACTTCAAGTGACTATAATGTGTAAATTGAGAAGACATGTTCTTTTCTCTGTCTTCATGTATAATCTATTCCTTCACTTTTCTGCATATATTCAATCATTTTATTAATTTTTATATATTGAAAGGAAGTTGTATTTTGCATTTTAGGTGTGTTTTCATAGGGGACTACTTCAACAATCTATTTAAACTTTATAGAATTTATGATATTGTCAATGGAAAAAATGTCTGACTTTATACTTGGACAAAAGATAACAAAAACAGCTGTGCAGTTTAACATTTGTAGGAAAACTATGTATTTCATATATTCTCCTTCAGACATCAGTTACATATACATTGTATATGTAGATATATATCTATCTATATATATATATAGATAGATAGATAGATAGATAGATAGATTTTAATCTATCTATGTATATATTGAAAATTTTGTACCAACTCTTATTTCTGAGGCAACATCAAGGAGGTTTACTGATCTGGACCATTCTATGTCCTTATGAAATAAAAATGAAATTAACAACTCTAAGGATATATACCTATGATACAGGTTTATTTAATAGAGCCAGTGCATGCTCTTAGGAAGGCATGCAAGGCGTCAATTACTGTATCCAAGAGAAATGTCCAAGAAGAGCTCTCTGGGTTTGAGCAGGAGTGAATGCCATTTATAGCATTTTGACAGACATATTAGAGTCAGTCCTTCATTCCCATTTTTTCTTTATTTATGCTGAAAGGTGGTTATTTTATGTTTTTTGAATGTGGATTTTGGTGTTTGTATATGTTTTAACCTTGTATGATGTCTATAACAATGTATAGGTTGTTTGATAAATAAATGTTTTAAAATACTGTTGTCTCCACATATGTAATAATTCTTCTTATGAAGGTGAACATATGTGCATAGATGGAAAAAATTAAATTATACTGATATTAAAATCTGCAGGAATTACTTTTGCAGACGCTATAAAATTGATTTTTTTTAGGGATCTAGTAGTAATCATAGCAATTAGTCCTTAGTGATGTATTTCTACTTTTGACATGAGTTTAGTCATGTACTACCTATCTTGGTGTTGGTAAGGGCAGTAGTTTCTTAGTCTCTTAAGTTGTTGTGGAATCAGTTTATTAGGCATCCAATAAATATTTTTTTGTGTGCATCTAATAAATGTAGGACTTTGGGCTGTTTGCTCTTTAAAAGGGTACTTACTGTGGACAAGTGTTGGACTAACCCTGATGATAATTATAGTTGCTTCAACAGTTTTCTGTTTGTTTGGTTTTTGTTTTTGTGTTTTAGTTTCAGGAATTTACTTAATTGGAATTAGAATGGGTTTATAGATCTCTCTTTAACCTCTCTTCTTAGGTCACATCTTGTAACCTGTGTTTTCTTCAATCCATTCCATTCAATGCATAATGGAGTCGGGTGGACAGAAGGAAGAACACAGACCTGAATCCCACTTCATGTTCTGGCTTTGCCTCGACACTTAGTAGTGAAGATTAAATGACCGCCTTTATTTCCCTGCCTTCATATTCCCATGGTGGAGAGACTTTAGCTAGGCTTAACTTTCTACCAGTCTCGACTCTTCTTAAAGAAAGAAGAGTGACCAGAGGCACCTGGGTGGCTCAGTCGGTTAAGTGTCTGACTCTTGGTTTCAGCTCAGGTCATGATTTCAGGGTCTTGGGATGGAGGGAGCCCTGTGTCTGGCTCTGCGCTCAGTGGGAAGTCTGCCTGAGGATTCTCTTTCACCCTCTGTGCCACACCCCCAGTGCCACACCCCCACCCCAGCTCAGGCTCTCTCTCTCAAATAAATAAATAAATCTTAAAAAAAAAAAAGGAAGGAAGAATGACCTAACTTACTGGTGATTCTGGGAGAAGAAATAGGTGTGCATAGTTCTGTGCTCCCAGGCCTCTCTCATACTCCAAGACAGAATGCACAGAGAGGGCACATTCTGTCCTGCACTCCTGCATGCGAGCAAGCTCATAAATATTGAGATATAGTCTTTTAAAGTTGTCTGTTAGTGCACAAGATCTGATATTCTGTAACAAAACCTTATTGTTGCTTAGTAATCATGTGTGAAGCCATAATATTATCATAAGTAAACATTTATTTCATGGCTATTATTTGCCAGGTCTTAAAATATACAATATGGATTTAAAGTAAAAAAGATGGTAATTTTATAGTCTAGTTATACTCTACTAAGAGATATAGAAAAGTAGATTATCCAGCCATCTACCTCTGAAGGAAGGCTTGGGAAGGAGGTCACAACACAGACTGTTATTGTATCTGTTTACATTCTAAACTTTGCCATAATCTCAATCTTTAAGGAATTTCAGTTTTCACTTTACTTTTGGCTTATATTTGCTTACAGAACTTAATCAAGGCCTGCTATTGCATAGCATATTTATGATGCTATTTGACTAGTAGAAGACCACATAAAAGCCATGCCACCTCATTCTTCATCATTTATATTGACATGGAGTAGCTTCCAGAATGCTTATTTCTTCATAACTTTCCAAGGCCTTAGGGACATCTGATGAGTATCCATTAACTTGTTTGCCTTCTTATATCTTCTCTGATCTATACCACTTTCTTCTTTGACCTGTTCCTTTTTGGACTAGCATCTTGGTACTAAGAATACAATTGTGTTCATAGCCTCATATTAAATATTAGTGATTTAACAATGATATTATATAATCTATACAAAAAATAATTCATGAATTGATTCTTCCTCTACCAACAAATTGTAAAGCATTGGATCTAGTGTATTCTGTGGATGTGTATGTATGTGCACGTGCGTATGTGTGTGCACATGCAGGATATATATAGCTTTAGCATTTTCAAAAGTATCCATATTAACTGTCAGGTTGGTAATTGTTAGCCTGAGTAATGATATGTAGTTTACTCCAAATATCTGGGTTTTCTCTTTGTTTTCCTTCTGAAGAACTAGCAAATTTCCTTTGAGAGCCAGGTGTTGAGTTATTTCAAGGCTAGTTCTGGGATACCCATTATTTTGTCCAGAGGTTGCAGCAGGTCAAGGATCTACCATCATTAGGGTGTGTCTCACTCACTGTGAATGTGTATGGCCCTTGACTATTCTCATTTGATTATTCACTGAGCTGAAATCTTTAATTGAGCTTTACAACAATTCTTCACTTCTGCTTTTCATTATTTTAGAGGCCAAAGAGATTTGGTTTATTGTATGACATCAAATTGTATCCATTTTTTAATTATTTTGTCCATTTTCACAGCTTCCTTTCATTTCAGGAAAGCAACTACTTTTAATCATAGTTTTAGTTTCTATCACCATGGATTTCCAGATTTTTATACAGAGATTTAAAACGTTTTTCAAAAAGGCTGGGAATGACATTTTACTTTCCTCCTATCTACAACCCTATAACTCTTTAACTTTTTTTTTAAAGATTTTATTTATTTATTTGAGAGAGAGAAGAGTAAGAGAGAGCATGAGCAGTGGGGAAGGGCAGAGGGAGAGGAAGAAGCAGACTCCCCTCTGAGCAGGGAGCTTGACTCTGGGCTTGATCCAGGGACACTGGGATCATAACCTGAGTGGAAGTTATACTTATGACATGCTTAACCTACTGAGCCACTGAGGTGCCCCACTTTTTAACTTTTATAAGTAAAATGGTTACTATAAAATTTTGAAAAGTCAGCTCTGTTCTAAAAGGAGGGACTGTTCTTAAATCAATAATGTATATGGCAGAACTTAACTATGCCTAAATTGCAGTAGACTGTTATAACTATATCGGAAAGAATGGAGTTTTAAGTTTCTAACACAACTTAAATGCTCAATCAACACTGATAATGGGAGGCAGTTTAGTTCAGTGGTTAACTGACTTCCAAGTCAGACAGAGTAGTATTTGGAAGGCAGCTATGCTCACCACTATACCACCAACGCCCCAAGTCAGAGTAGTATTTGAATCCTAGCTTTGACATTAACTGTATACTGGACGAGCCATTTAACCTTCTTTGTAACTGAGGTTGTCCAAGTGTTCTAAAGTGATAATAAAATCTTAAGGGGTAATTATCTAACAATTTAAAATACAGAACTTACTCAGCATTCACTTTGATGTGACTATTTGGGGTTGCATGACAAATGCTCAATGGTGATGATGATGATGGAGAAGATGAGAATGAAGGTGATTTTGATTGAAGCAGAAAATAATACATTGGAGATGGTGATAAGCTAGGTTGGCTTGCTGTTCAGGCTAAAATTAATCTTTCTTTTCCCCACATTATGAACCAGAGAGGTTGGAACCAGATGGAAAATTTCTCCCCTGTAGCTCTAGATATATGGCAAATCCAGAGCAGAGAGCAGAGATAAAAGATGAATTAAAAATAGAGGTACCATGCAAAAAGAGAGTCAAATGATGAGCAGATGAGTTGTGGGGCAGGCTGGTTGGAAACAGGTGTCAAGTTTACCAAGCTAAGCAAAGAATATGAGTGTAAGGAACACAGAGGGCAGTGTTAGATAGCTTTCTTAGAATTTCTATTTTTACTTAAGTGTGAATGTGAAATGCACTTCCAGTTAAAATTGAGAGTTTAGTGTATTAAAGAGTTATTGTAATTTTAAGACATCATCATGAAGACATGCCTAGCACATTGCCCATTATGTAGAAATTGGTAACAAATATTTACTATATATTTGCTGATTAAGTATTATTTAATTAACAAAAATTATTAAACATAGACAATATGGTGCAAAGAAGATGGGAATTCTGGTTATAACAAGGAAGATGATAACAATGATTACCAATATGTTCTAATACCACGACATTTAATTTGGTTTTTAATTTCAAAATATTTTCATTTGTATTTTATGTTATTTTATTTTATTATTTTTTAAAGACTTTATTTATTTGCCAGAAAGAGAGAGAGCACAAGCAGGGGGAGCTTCAGGCAGAGGGAAAGCAGGCTTCCTACCAAGCAGGGAGCCCCATATGGGACTCTATCCCAGGACACTGGGATCATGACCTGAGCTGAAGGCAGACGCCAAACCGACTGAGCCACCCAGGCGTCCCAGTACTATTTTATTTTTAACTTCACTTTTTAGATACTTGATTTATTTAAATGCTATGGTTACCTGAATAATATTTCTCTTATGGAGAAACTATGAATTTTGAAGACAAAGTTAGAAGGGATTTTTAGATTGTTTCAGATTGTTACTGGTTAAATCTTTCAAACCCAGTCGACCTTTGTGGCAGGCAGACCCTAAAGTGACTCTGCCTTCTGATATTCATGCTCATATATAATTCCATCTCCTCGAGTGTGGATGGGACCTGTGAGTTTTTCTAACCAATTGAATATTGCAAACTTGATGACATGTTACTCCCAGGATTTTGTTAAGGTGTATAAGACTTCATCTTGCCAGCAACCTTCTTATTCTCCTGCTGGATTTGAAGAAGGAAATTGTCATGTTGTGAAATGCCTGTGGAAATATCATGTGGCAAGAATTATGGGTAGTCTCTAGTACCTAAAGTGGCTTCTGGCTGATAGCAATGAAGAAGCTGGGGCCCTCAGTTATACAGCTGCAAGGAAAAGAATTCTGCCAACACCTTCTCCCCAGTTGAGTCTCCAGAAGAGAACACAGCTCAGCTTTGGTTATATAGCCTTGTGACACCTTGAGCTAAGAACTCACTAAGCCATGCCTGAAATCTTGACCCACAGAAATTGTGAGACAGTAATTACGTGTTGTTTTAAGTTGCTAAATTTGTACTAATTTATTATGCAGTGTAGCAACTAATATGGGATTTTCATTATTTAGGCTCATTTTCATTTTATTTACAGAAAATTTTCTTGAATCATAGTTGAAAAATATTACTTCTCTTCCATTGTTTTGTTTTTCTTCTTTAATATCTCCAATTGTGCATACATTGGATCTTCTTTGGTTAGCCGTTATTTCAACCATTTTCTCTTTGACCATTTTTACTTATTTCTTTATTTTATTTGTATTCTCTTGATTGTTTTATCATTTGTATTCTATGCTCTTTAGTAAGTTTGTTTTTAAATCTACTGATTTGGGGTACCTTAGAATTTAATCTTTCTTTCTGTCATCTTTTCTTTTTTATCCCTGAGTTAATTATCTCTTATTACTTCTTTTCATTTTATCTATTTGTAGCATTAGTTCTTGAATTTTTGATTTGAGATATTATAATATATTCCCAAATGTTTCTTTGATGACACAAAACTCAATTTATGGGTTGATTTCTCCTTCTTCACCACTCATTTTCTTTGCCTTTCTTTTTTTTTTTCTTTCTTTCTTTCTTTCTTTCTTTCTTTCTTTCTTTCTTTCTTTCTTTCTTTCTTTCTTTCTTTCTTTCTTTCTTTCTTTCTTTCTTCTTTCTTCCAGAAAGGGGGTTTATTAGCTGAATTATTTGGATTATCATTTCTCATACAGCTAGCAATTCAAAATGTGTGTTGACTACATTAATTTAATTAAACATACTTTTAGTTTATTTAATACTATAAAATTTAAAAGGGCTTGAATTTAAAAATTATGATGGAATTATTCAGGTATAATCTGGTTGCTCTGGAAGAAACTTATTTCTCACTCCTGGGGCAAATGCATTTCTTTGGTGTGGAATAAAGATAACTGACTAAATTTTCATGTACTGTTTCTATCAATGTGAAGACTTGTGCTGGCATACATCTCTGTGAAAAAATAATGGAATCCCCTGGCACAAGTTTTTTTTTTTTTTTTAAGG
Source organism: Leptonychotes weddellii (assembly GCF_054177405.1). Lineage (NCBI taxonomy): Eukaryota > Metazoa > Chordata > Mammalia > Carnivora > Phocidae > Leptonychotes > Leptonychotes weddellii. The sequence continues at coordinate 121,066,651 of NC_138372.1, read as the reverse complement.
TTTTATTTATTTATTTGACACAGAGAGAGATAGCGAGAGAGAGAACACAAGCAGGGGGAGCGGGAGAGGGAGAAGCAGTCCTCTTGCCGAGCAGGGAGCCCAATGTAGGGCTCATCCCAGGACCCTGGGATCATGACCTGAGCCAAAGGCAGATGCATAACGACTGAGCCACCCAGGTGCCCCCTTTGGCAAAAGTTAATGAAGGTCCAGGAGACCAGTGGATATAAAGCTAATAATAAGAGCTAAAATGCCCATTGGAATAGGAAATTCTGTTAATTGACCATTACATGAATTTGGAAAAGTGGGTAGGGAGAGAGGGGCTCAATGGAACTTTCTTTGTCAAGCAGATATTCTTTGCCTAACTTAGACATTAATATTCTCTACTTTTGCTTTCCAATGAATCTGATTCTAACATGCATGTTTGTCATAGAGTAGAAATATTTTTCTTTAATAAAGAGACTCTATTTTAAAGTAAGGAGAATGAAAGTCAACGTGTAATCCAAACTAGAGAGTAATAGACCATAATTTCAATGATTTGTTTACTGGCATAGTATCCTAGGGTGTGTGTGTGTGTGTGTATGCACATACATGTGTCCTCATAATCTTGGTATTACCTAAGATTACTTCTAATTAAAGACTAAATATTAAAATTGCTTTTATCTTATTGAAGCATGTTAGCATTGAAATGACATGGAGAGAATGTAAAGATTTTATTGTTTTTCTATTTGAACTTTAAATAACTTTTACAGAGGTAGAATTTGACATTTACAACTATAATTGTGTTTGAGGCTTGTGTTCTATTCATTAGTATTAACACATTTATTATGCTTCCTGAACAGGAATGAACTCAATTCATAGATATTTAGTGTTTTTATTATTTTAGTATTAAGGGACAATGTTGGTAAAAGAAAATTTTCTACTGTTTCATCTTTTGACATTTCATTCCTTGATTTCATCATAATTGTGACTCATTTTAGAAAATAGTTATAAAGTTTTCAAACTTCCTTTCTTTGAAGATTTTCCTTTTCTGTCCCCTCTTATTCTTTCAACTTCATCTTCTATGCATTGCAGTTGGTTTTGGCAATATTTCTGAAATATTCTGAAATTTGGCAGTATTTCTGAAGTATTTTAGTGTTTTTCTGAATTACTTACAGAATTAGAAAGCAATATGTACAATTATATATATATCATTTTGAAAATTAATAGGCAGTATCAAGACTGTTTTCTGTCTGTAAAAATTTAATGGCTTTACTTTGCTTTCTGTATAATTGCCCATCTTTGTTGTATTTTTCTGTTCTCTACTGTTTAGAAAGCTGTAGGACATAATTTCTAATGGTGAAGTGGGTAAAGCAAATCTGATTGCTTCTTTCCTGAACTTTTATTTCCTGGAAGAACTGAATTAAAGATGTTTTTTCTTTTCATTTTACTGGAAGCAAATTTGTCCTTACAACTGGGGTCTATTTTCATTGCCTATCCATTTTATTTCCTGGAATGAACTATAAAGAAATATGCATCTCAGAAATTTTTCAAAGAAAAAAGAAAAGGAGGGAAAGAGATAGTTGTAGTAATTTATCAGTAAGCTACCATACAGAAAAAAAAATATGTAACTATTTCTTTTGAAGCCCATATGACCATTATGGAACTTCACTGAACTACAACCAGCTACTTCAAATAATATATATAAACAGCATGCAGCAATACCTGAGCTTGTCATTTTTAATTTCTATACTTGGGCATCTATATCTTAGCAAAGTCTCAGCTCACTAGCACACTGAGCTATGTAGTGGATATAATCTGAATCAAAGCACAATTGCAAAAATGTCAAACATGATGAAAAAGAGAAAATCACTACAAAGGAGAATTCACCACGGTAACTCTTTGCAGTTCCCAACGCAGAGGCCTAGTAGCCTCATCAAAGATACAAGAGATGGAAAAGGCCCATTAGGTCATCAAACCTATCCCCTCACCAAAGAAAGAAAATGAATTCAAGCAACCCCATCTGCTGGCTTCAAACCAAATTCAGGATAGAAAGACCCTGCTGCTGCTCTTGATACATTATTTCATGACACTGGATGTCATTTATACAAAAAACTGAAATGAATTGTCTGCCCCCAGCATCCTAGAATCACAGAATAGACTTTGAGAGCTGGAAGGTACCTGAGCCCAGCCTCCTCATTTTATAGAAGAGTACTCTGAGGGCCTAAGAGGTTAAATGACTAGCTCAAATCCACAAAGCCAGTCACAGCTGGACTAGTATTAAAACCAAAGTTTCCGGAGATATCTAAACTGCCATTTCTAGCAAATAATTCTCTTTTTGGATAAAAAAAATTGATAAAAATTCATTGTATACACTATACTTCATGCATTTGGATTTAACTCATTTCCTACAATGACCTCATTTTAAAAATTCTGACTTTGAAGTGGTCAAATCTAGATTTTCACTGTCAAAACACTAATTCCCCCAGTTGATACTGACTCCAGTAAGAGACTTCCAGTTGTACATCAATTTCCTCTTCTGTTAGGCTCAAAGCAATCTACAGAGATATAATAGCTTCATTGGTTGACTATATATATAATGGGAATGAGAGTACATCGTTTTAAAATTTTATCTATACATTATTTCTCACCCCCAAAAAACTATTTGGATGATTCTTTTTTTTTTTTTTTTTTGAATTTGGTGGCAGAGGGAATCTTAAACAGGCTCCATGCCCAGTGCAGAGCTCCATCTCACAACCCTGAGATCATGGGCTGAGCAGAAATCAAGAGCCGAATGCCTAACCCACTGAGCCTCCCAGGTGTCACAGCATGATTCTTTTGGAGAAATGGGAAAGAGAGATGCCTTTGGAAAGACCTGGAATTTACAAGGGGTTTTGTGCCAGGCTTGTTTTAGGATAGAGCACAACATCAGATGCCTGCCTGCAGTGCTTAGGCAGAAAAGGTGCATGAAGTCAGCTGAGCTAGAGGCAGTCAAAGTCAGAACCCAAGAAAGCAGCTGCTATTTAACCCTAGGGGACAGAAGACTTGTGGTAATGCAGGCTCAGTATTGCTAGATCTTATAGTTTTTCTAAAGCTGGTATTTCTAGTTTTTTTATGAGAAATTTTCTGATTTTTGATACACTGTTCAGGTTAAATAAAGCAATTCTGCAGGCACAGAAATGGTCAACAGATGCCATGTTGTCATAGGCATTTCTGTATTAGATTTCCTATTCTAAGAGCCATTTTAATATTTTCATAAAAGCTGAGAAAACTTGGGCCCTGAGTTTAATAAGTAATTAGTTAATTAAAACTAATTAATAAAATGAAAAGCTGGATTATAAGAATTATTTAAACCAATTTATGTAGCATTCCATATCTCATGGCAAGTTCTCAATGTAGAAAGTTAAAAAATTTGATTCACACCTTTAATGTCTTATTTCTTCCTAGTTTAATTATTTCTTCTGGTTTTTCTAGATTTTTTATTATGCATGATTGCATTAATGTTTTCAAACTAGATAGAGGTTTTAGTTAACATCTTTGGCTTCAGGGTTAGATTTGAGTTATTTTGAACAACACTCTATTATCCAGTTGATAACAAAACTGTATTTTCAGTAGTTTAGAATTCGTTGATCTCTTAGTAAGGAGGAACAAAGCTGGAGTTTTGGCATTTATTAACCCAATGTTTCTAGAACTTTATTGTACATCAGAATCAGCTGGAGGGCTTTTAAAAACAGGTTGTTGGACTCCATCTTTGAAGTTTCTGATGCAGTAGGGCCTACGTGGGACTAGATAATTTGTGTATCTAAAGAAGTTTCTGGGTAAAGTTGATACTTCTGGTCTGGGGATAACACTTAAAAAAATAGTTAAAAAAAAGGAAAAAGAAAGCCACAGTTTTAGAGAAATGGCAAATTTCAAGGTGTAAAATTTCTAGTTAATCAGACTGTTCTTGCACTGTAGATAAGCTGCAGAAAGGGAGCATAATAGGATATTGGCTCAGAGAATACCTTTTTCAGTGTGCTCAAGTAAATTAAGATGAACTATTTTAAAAACAATCTTAGTAATAGCTAAACTGTCTGTAATACTTCCTTTGTGACAGTGCCTTAAGTTCCTGAGTCCCTCATTTAGTCTTCATAAAAGTACTATTTTTATTATCCCCATTTTACAGATAAGGAAACTGACATAGAGAGAAGTAAAGTAATTTGCCCTAGTTATGCAAGCTGGTATGTAATGGTGGTAGGATTTAAGCCCAGGTAATACAGGTTCTAAGCCCATACCCTTCACCACTGCACACACTACGTCTCAGGATAATAACTACTCTCTGTCATTCAACTCAGTTTGTCTTGGTTCATTCCACGAGCCCAATTCTACATCAGTTTAGGAAGCTCAAATATTATGAATTAATATTTTTAGGTATGTCTATATTAGGCAGTCTATTGTTTAGCACATTTACTCAAATCAAAGTTGTTACGTAAGTCTAATAATAGATGAGAAAAGCCAATTGAGTACAAATGAGTATCATCAGTCCCCATTTCTTCACTGAGTTGCATTTTGTGACTGGAAAATGAATATAGTTTATGTTACAACCAGCACAACCACAAAATAATTTACTTTTACAAAAAGCAATTTTGGAAAATGGAGTTCATCATCATATCAACACTCCTTATAGTAATAGTCATTAAACACCAGTTTATAATACTGCTGGCTTCTCTCTTCACTGAAGTTTTTAGAGACTGTGTATCTATGTGTGTATGTGTAGATGCACATGTGTGTATAGTCTTGGGTTTATTTTTAAATCTGTCTTTATATTTTTTCTTTCTCAAATTTTTTTTCCTTTTTAATTTTTCCATAAATATTACTGGAACACTGTGTTTTTCAAGAATTAGACCAAAAATACTGCCTGAGTCTATTAGTCTATTTTTCTGTCACATGATTGTTTTAGTGTTGTTTGAAGCACTATTTCGGAGCCAGACATAATCGCATTCTACAGTTCCTCACCTTATTAACTGACAGAGCACTGTTCCTATTAGACAATTGATCCTGGGCAGATGAAGCCATTAAAAACAGTACTAATTAGCTGAAGATGGGAGACAGTAATGCAGGCTGCCTCACTTCCTTTTATGCTTAGGGAAGTTGATGTTCCAGACAAATAATAATTGATATGTAGTCTGCCTTAATTGTGGTTGTTAACAGCCGGTATTATAATGACAGGCTGACAATTTCTGTCTGGCCTATTGTATGTTTATTTCAGAATCCAAGAACCACTGGATAATCTTTTTGGTTAACCTAACCTCCTAGAATGTATTTTATAATGTCCCTGAAATCAAAACTCAACAGCTAAACCCAGCCTATGCGTTATTTCGTACATATCTTCAGGCATCAGATGTTTATCCTGGATGAGTGTAGTGCCCAAAACTATGTGGTCTTATCGTATGGCATGTTTGGATGAGAAATATCTAGAATGGAAAATAATTCTCTCTGTCTCTTTTACCTCCAAGCAACAACTTTAAGTATAGACGTGATTTAGACTCCATCAATGGTAGTACAATGCTATATGAAGCTTCATTACAGAGGCATGATTGGTTAAATCATTGGCTTTTGGTGATTAAGCAAAATCTCTAGTCCCTCTTCTTTCACCAGACGTCTTCGGACTAGGTCTGAAAGTTCCACCCTCTAAGCGTGTGGTAGGCTCTACCTACCTCATTAACATAACAAAAGACACCTTTATGGCTCTTATCCCTTAAGAAATTCCAAAGGCTTTAGGAACTCTGTGCCAGAATAAGACATGAAGACCAAATATGTATCTTACTATAAATCACAATATCACAAGTACATTCTATCAACATGACTTATCACTGTTGATGTTAACCTTGATCACCTGGCTGAGGTAGTGTTTGTTAGGTTTCTCCACTGTAAAGTTACTTTTTTTTCCAATACTCTTTGGAAAGCAGTCATTATGCAAGGCCCACACTTAAGGAATGGAGAGATGTGCAATATCTCCTTGAAGAAGAGGTATCTACATAAAATACTTAGAATTTGTTTCTATGCCCCAATTTATTAATTTATCCAATTATTCTTTTATTTCAGTATGGACTCATGAATATTCATTTTATACTTTGGGTTATAACACAATACTACCTTATTTTCTTGCGCAAATTGTTCCAGCTTTGGTCATCAGTTCTTTCACTTACCTTCTCTGTCCCTTTAATATACCCTAGCATTGTGAGTTTTGCTTTTTATTTTTTAATCCATTTTCTTAATTTCTGGAACTACAAGGTGCTCCAGGGTCATTTTGTATATTTCCTGCCTAAGTTTTAGGAATCAGCCAGTTTTCCACATAGCCTTAGAGAATGGCATTTTTAGGAGAATGATTTCTTTTTTGGAGAATGGCATTGAAAACCAAGATCCAGGAACTAGGTATGCTCTTTCCTACTGAAATATCATTTCTTTTAGGCACTTTCAGTTGACAGAACAAAGAAATGCACATATGTATACTAACATGTTCATATGCAAATATCTATAAATATTTCTATATGCAAACACCTGTATTAAGCAAAAAATGAGTTCATACTGATGTCTCTAACTATAATCCATTAAATGGTACAATTTTTATACTCACCTGGTATCAAACCTTTCCCAAGAGTTAACGAACTCAAAGTGCAGAGTCAACCCCAGTTCTCAGCTCATGTATCACCATTTGCAATTATTTTAGTTGCTTAGCTCTTAAGTACCCTCCTTTGCAGAAAGCCATTTAACTTCCCCTAAGAAAATACTAAATTTTGTCATCTTGGATTTCCAGGTTATCTAAGTGAGCCATCACCACTTCCTCTATGTTCCTGCATTTATACACAGATTTTTCAAGATACCAGTCCTAACAACTCCATACTCATTCTTCCTTGAGATCCCACTTAATCACATAATTTAGATGCTACAAACTCACTAGTAAATTCATTATTAAATCTATTGTTTGTACACTTAGAAATATTTCAGTACTTGTATATTTGTTGTGTATTCTCTATATACACAACTTTTCGAAAATAAAAACTCAACTATTAAAAATAAGAGCCAGTCATGAGTATCATCATTTAGAATCATATCAGAACTGGAAAGAACTTTAGAAATTATCTATTCTCTATCCCCTATCCTGTGTATTTATTCTCTTTATAATATCCCTTACTAGTCACCTACATATTGCTGAAATACCTTGAGTTTATTTTAATAAGCTTTGCTGTATGAAAGAGGTACTCAAGAATTGTTTTAATCAGGTATGGCAAAACACACAGACATAGAAATGATTGTCATGAAGGAAGTTTATACTCACAGATCCCTGGAAACACAAGACATGGCTCACCAAATAGAGTCACAAGAGGAAGGACAAAGCACAGTCAGGAGTCAGAACGGCAAGAGGGGAAAAAGGACCTAGAGCTTTAATTGGAGTTTTTGCAAGAAGGAATGGACAAGGCAAAGTAGGTGTCTATGCTGAGAAACTTTAGGATTGGATAGTTTGAATAATTTTGGTGGTCTCTGTACCATAGAGATGGTCTCTAGTTGCCTTGTAATTGGCCCTGGGGTGATTTAGGGCAAGGGGATATACAGGCTTGGTGTACGTAGCAGTTTGATAAAGGAGATAATGGGGGAGTGGGCTCTGGATTGATTGATTTGTATATCAAAAATGTGCTGGCAGGGAATTTGTTTGCTATCTCTAGGAAGTATCTAGTACTGAGAGGGGCTGTCTCTTCAGGATCAAGGCTCCTAATGCCAGAGAATCAGAAATACAGAAAAGAGAAAATATAGCTAATGTAATTCTCAAGGCTGCCCCATATCCAGTACATTTCACTAGTAAATTATGTACTTTTGTGTCATAACATTATTGCATTTTGTTAAAAATCATGCCACCAAGTATCTATAAAATGGGGAAATTTCTTAAAATGTTGGAAGTTAAAATTAGGGGGCACCTGGGTGGCTCATTCAGTTAAGCGTCTGCCTTCGGCTCAGGTCATGATCCCAGCGTCCTGGAACTGAGCCCCACATCGGGTTCCCTGCTCAGCTGGAGCCTGCTTCTCCCTCTCCCTCTCCCCCTACCCTGCTTGTGCTCTTTCTTTCTCACTCTCTCTCTCAAATAAATGAATAAAATAAAATCTTTAAAGTTAAAAGCAGTGATATAAATGCCTTTATTGGTAATTTTTTTGGTCAAATAATAAATTAAATATATTCTCATTTTCATAATTCAGGAGTTACTACAAAATTAAAACTAAGATATTTTTTAGTTGTCCTAGCAAAACTGTTTTTTTCTTTCCTTTAAGTACAGAATGATAATGGAGTAAATAGCATCCAAGAGAAACTGTATAAACTCAGAAGTTCACAAGTTGCTAAGGACAAAAATAAATCTGACAAAGGCCAAAAGACCAAGATCTCCTGATCCAAAGAATCTGGAGATAACTGGAATGTGTTATGATGTAAATTTAATCCAGGCTATTTTCCTGGCAATTAATGAAAGCAAGAAATTTAGCAAAAAATGTCAGCCTTCAGATATCACATAAGACATATAAATTAAGTTATTAAGACCCAAAAGATCCTATTTATAAGAATAAAAAGATGCAATAAAGAAAGAGGAGGGGACGCCTGGGTGGCTCAGTCGGTTAAGCGTCTGCCTTCAGCTCAGGTCATGATCCCAGGGTCCTGGGATTGAGTCCCGCATCGCGCTCCCTGCTCCGCGGGGAGCCTGCTTCTCCCTCTGCCTCTGCCTCTCTCTCTCTCTCATGAATAAATAAATAAAATCTTTAAAAAAAAAAAAAGAAAGAGGAGGGTGGTTGTTGGGGCAGAGATAAGGTTAATATCACTGTTTGGGTTTGGTATTCATCTATAACACTAAAAACTAATAAGAAAAAAAGTTCAGTTTATCTTCATCTGTTCATAATTAATATAAAACTTACTGATATAAGTGCAAGACAGAAAATAGGGATACAAAGAACCAAAACTTTAGTCGTTTTCGTTCTTGAATCCTCCCCTGTATGTGAGCCCCAGTAACAAATGGCTTGAATCTGTGAAAACACTAGAAAGCTGTTACTGGTTCTCTTTGCATTATTTTCTGTGGTCTTCCTCTGGCCTGCTGGTATTTGGTAAGTAAGGTATATATTAAAAAAGTTTAAAACTAGAAATCACAAGCTTTGTGTTCTAATGTTGGTCTCTTCATTTAGGGAAACTTCAAAAAGTCTCTTAATCTCCCTGAATCTCATTATGATGGAGAATGAACATAATCAATAAACATGTATTAAACACTATTTGTTAGACATTGCATTATGTTCAGGTGTTAAGACATAAGAGGACATTGTGCTCCCCTTAAGCTGTCCAATCCAGAATGGTAGTTAAATATGTAAACAAATGATTACATTGCCCTACCAAGTATCATTACACTGACAAGTATTTATAAATCTTCTAGGCAGAAAAAATATAATCTATGGAAGTATAGAAAAATTAAATGAGTAAAAATGTGACATGCTTACAAAATTTCAAATAGTTCAGAATGTAGGAAATTTGAATTTTATAGCAGGAGTTTAGTAGATGATGCTCATTTTAAATTGTTTGGACTTATTTAATGACTATAGTCTATGAGTAGTCATTAAATAATTTGATAAAAGTTGTTTTTGGCAATTTGGTGGTGTTGAAGAGATGGAATTTGGAATGGGAGGGCTGGAATCCTGAAGATATCTGGTTAGGGGGACAATTTCTACAGCTCAGACCAAGGCCACTTGAATAAAAAAGAGAAAGAGTATCTTTGAGAGATGTTACAAATACTTAATGAAGGTTTTTAAAGATTCTGTGAGATAATAGTTGCAAAAGGGACTTTTAACACATAAATTGCTTTATTAGGTTTTATTACAAAGTCCTCACATTAAACCTTCTTATTAGGTAGTATCAAATAGGGAGATAAAACTGGGTTGTTAGAATTTCTGCTGGTGCTGCCACATCTTTTCTCCGCTACTAAATCCCTAATTCAGTTTATCAAAACCAAAATTTTGTCAAGGTGGGTTTGTTTGCCTGATCTTGGGACAAGTGTCCATTTATGGATGGCTGGATGTATGTGTAAGGGGTTGCCAAGTTCCTATGATTGCTACACCCAATAGAATCACATGGGTGACATTTTCCCCAAAGAAGTATCTGTATCTTCTCAAACTGAATTATGACATCAAATTCACTATTGGTTTAATGTCACTTCTTGACAACGACAGACAGAATTAGTTACTCTCTTTTCTCTCTTCAGAGTGCTTTGGCATTAACTTATTGGATCTTTCTTTCTTTCTCTCTCTTTCTTTCTTTTTGATGGAGGGAGAAAGAGAGAGCGAGCATGCATTTGTGCACAGGAATGGGGGGGGAGGGGCAGAGGGAGAAGAAGGACAGAGAATCTTAAATAGGCTCCATGCCCAGTGCAGAGCCTATCCCTGATCCATATCACAACCCTTAAGATCATGACCTGAGTGGAAATCAAGAGTCAGACGCTTAACTGACTGAGCCACTCGGGTGCCCCTGAATATTTCTTTTCTTTTCTTTTTTTAAAAAAGATTTTTATTTGTTTATTTGTCAGAAAGAGAGAGTGCACAAGCAGGGGGAATGGCAAGCAGGTAGAAGCAGGCTCCCTGCTGAGCAAGGAGCCTGATGCAGGACTCAATCCCAGGATCCTGGGATCACCACCAGAGCGGAAGGCAGCCGCTTAACCCACTGAGTCACCCATGCGTCCCGCCCTTGAATATTTCTTTCATTTATTTACTAAATATTTACTGAGTACTATTTACATGTCAGGCACTGTTTTAGACACTAGGTAGATAGTAGTGAAGCAAATACATAGTCCTTGCCCTATTCCAGTTTATCATCTTAGCTCTTGCTGTTTGTCCTTCCTTTGAAGCAGAGACAGGGCTTAAATTCTTTCTATTCCAGTGTCTAACAGTGACTGATACATTGTATATACTAAATACCTATATTTTTAAATTAATAAATAAAGATATAAATGAAATTATATAAGTAAAACAAGTCTGTAGATCATTTTAACTGGCTGAACATATTTTAAATAATTACATTAGAAGAAAAATGAATTAGATTTTTTTTCCATTCACTTTTCTTCAATTCAGTTTTGCCTTTGGCAGTTGGTAATTTATTATTAAAGAACACACAAAGGTTTCATGTAAGCTCTAATCTTTGCAAGATTGATCTTTCAATCTTTCTTTGAATTTTTCCCTACGGATTTATTATAAAATATTCAGATCTAGTTTTGTTTTTTGGTTGGTAGTGCCCATACATTATAGTTTTTTTATCAACAAAAAAATAAAATAGGATTATTAGTAACAGTATGCTAATTAGTTACATTTAACATTTTTAATGATGCTGATAATTTTTTTTGAGAAATATTGTAACTTAGATAATATTAAAGTATGTGAAGGAGAATATTAGTAGAAACTGTAGAAATATGTAGGGTTTCTACATATTATGTTAGAATAAGTGAAAAAAGGAAAATAGCAAAAAGTTGGGAGAAATCTGAAGTTCATATAAGCACTTAGAAGAAATTAAAAAAACAAAATAAGATTGCATTCAAAATGTGCAGTGCTAAAATGATTATTTAACATATTTTTGATTGAAAGAGAATACATACTGCAAAGCAAAACAGTAAAGAATTAATTATCTTAGACCCTTTTCTCAAACAAATCTCTAGGTCAGTTCATTGTTTTGTGTCTCTCATTAAACTAAGTGTGTGTGTGTGTGTGTGTGTGTGTGTGTGTGTGTAGTCAACTTGGAACATCTTTTCTCTTTTTCAAGAGTACCTTTTGCTTGGGCTCTGTTTTATTTTGGAAGGCCTTTCTCTTTCTAATTAGTTATTCATGATTCTATCATGAGAACCCCCTCCCCTCCACCCCCAAAGAAATTGCACAAATAAACATAATAAAATAAAATAATGAACGAGTATTTTTGAGCCAAAAATAATGAACTACCTGATCCTGGGGGGAAAATGCTACATTCTTTGCTTTTGTTGAGAGGAAAACATAAATTATTCACTAAAGAATTAAAAACCCTTTCATTGTTGGCAGCCTCTAATTTATTTCCTTTTGATTATTCCTGGATATTCAGTTAAGGTTGAAGAACTTCTGAGCATTTATCTATAATACTAAAAGTGATTTTGTGAGAGTCAGAATGTAACAGAGTACAATATAGAGTTTAATGAATAAATGAAAAAGAAGTCCTTTAGTTTTTCTTTTCAAATAAAAAAGCAAGTGAAGGGAGAGTATAAGAGCCCTCTTTGTGACAAACACTTATTTTCTTTCTAATATTGTAAATAGAAATTTAAAACTTAAGAATATGTATGATTGTTTTCTATATTTAGAATAAATAAATAAGGTCCTTTGTAGATGTTTGTGTGAATTATTTACTGATGTCTGTACTGAAAATTTAAAATGTCTAGTGCCCAGTAAAACATTCAGTCGTTCATCAAACTTTTATTGCATCCTTGTTAGGTATCAAACACTGTGTTCAGAGCTAAGGGATAAAATTTAGAAAAGAAATTGCTTGTGTTGTCAAAGAATTATATTTAGTAGCAGACTCAAAATATGTGCATGAATAACTATAAAATAAAGCAAGAATATTACTGACAAGCCTGTAAAAATAATGCTCTGCATTCAACCCACTTAAAAATTTTAAAATTATAAAATATTTAAAGCATACAGAGAAAATTTCAGTGAATAATAGACAGCTGTATTTCCATCATCTGGATTTAACAAATGTTGACATTTGATTTATTTACCAGTCTTTTATGATTATTTTTTAAGAAATACAATGCTACATACGCCATTGAAGTTCATTTCCTAACCGTATATATCCTCCCCCACTATGTTTTGATATATTTATTATATATTCATAGTCCAACACAACACGTAGTTTTATATATTTTAAAATTTAAAATAAATGCTCTATGTATTGTTCGAATAATTTTTTCACCTGGAATATTGTTTCTTCAAACTAGTTTTCCATTTTCCCCCAGGTGTTGAATTCCATTCAAGATATTTTTCGTTAACTGCATACTTCCTATTCAATAAGACTCCATTCTTGCTGCTTCCACCTAAGGACCTCCCTGGCAGTGTAATAATAGGCATATTTACTGAGCTGTCACTTTGTGCCAGGTGCTGTTCTAGTCTTTCGCATGTACTAAACCATTTAGTTCCCATAATAAATATGTAAGTTAGATGAAACATTCTTGTTTTGGGGGAAGAGGACCCTGAGAAACAGAAATAACTTGAGGGCTCTTGGGTGGCTCAGATGGTTAAGCATCTGCGTTTGGCTCAGGTCATGATCCCAGGGGCCTGGGATCAAGCCCCGGATCAGGCTTCCTGCTCAGTGCAGAGCCTGCTTCTCCCTCTTCCTCTCCCTCTGCCGTTCCTTCCGCTTGTGCTCTCTGGCTCTATCTCTCTGTCAAATAAATAAATAAAATCTTTTTCTTTTTTGAAAAGAAATAACTTGAAAGTTACATAACTAGTAAGTGGGCGAGCAGCTTTAGAACTTAGGAAGTCTGGTTTCAGTACCCAGGATCCTCCCTCACTTGATTACTGACAAGGTTAAGCAGCTTAATGTTTATCAAGCTTCAGGTTTGTTCTTGTGTGATCTGCCAACCCACATCTTTTGCTTTTATTATATTGGTATATTTGTAATTTTTCTCATTTATTTGTAAGAAGTTCTTTCTATTAAGATTAATCTTTTACCAATTATTGTCATTAAAATATTTTTCTCCCCAAAAAGAATTATTTTTTAATGTATTTCAGTGACTTATATTATATGGATTCTTAAAAATAAAATATGTCATTTGTTGCCTTTTTTATGTCTTGTTAAGGAAAGGCTGTTAGAGCTGAAACAGAGAAAGAAGGGTAGCCATGCGGTGTGTGGGGGTGTATGTAGATGGGGGTGGGGGATGCAGGAGTAGAGTGGGGTGTTAAGGGGTGTTAAAATCTGAGAAGTGCAAACAGGACATTCAGGAAAAGGAACAAACTAGCCTGGAGCGTCAGAGCTTGTCTAGGATGGGGAGGATACACCTACAAGGTATGCCCTAGCATGGTCTCTCAGGGGTGAGGAGTGTGAGGTGAATGTCTTATGGGAAACCTGGCCTGGCCTAGGCTCTCAGAGTTTGAGATGGTTTGTCTGGCATGGGTTGTCAGAGCTAAAGCACAATGAACAGGTATGTCCCATGAGAGTGGTGGCCCAGCATAGACTGTCAAAGCAGTAATGTGGTGAGGGGAGCTATTCCTAGGGAGGAGATGGTGGTAGTAACGGGAGATTGGTTAAACACAGCCAGTTAATTAAAAAATACATAAAAATTAGTTAACAGAAAAATAAAACAACAACAACCCTAGAATTAACCTTGCAACTTTGGATTGGACATGAAGGTAGTGGTGTAAATGTTCCAACGTCTGTAAGTAGATATAGAAATATTCCTTAGCTGTCTCCACTGAGAGAGCCTGGGAACAGTGACTCTCACAGCAGTGAGCACATCAAGGGTTGAGGCAAGAAAACTGTAAGGTTAACCTGGACTGTTTTATTGTGTCACAAAGCATGGAGGTGCTCAAAGAATAACGAGAATATAACAAAAGTACACAAGAGCCAGCGTGAAGAGATTTCAGCCAGTCAAAATTGGTCAATATAAGCACCAAGATAAATAATGATTGTAATGGGTTGTAACCCATTGAATAAAACAGGATGTGGACCTTGAGTCTCCAGCGATAAAAATTAAGAAATAAAACAAAAACTTGAAGAAGAAGAATGCATATTTACATAGCTTCGACCTCCCTTGGAAAATATATATTATTACAAATGGAAGACAAAAGTAACTTTATAGTTGAGAGACTTCATAGACACCACCTTAATGAAATAAGCAAAGTGAAATCATCAGCAATGAGCCAAGTGAAAACTGAATGTCATCTGAGAGGATGCAACAAGAGGAATAAACACCTCACTTCAGGGGTATTCCTTTTTTTTTTTTCTTAAAGATTTTGTTTATTTATTTGAGGGAGAGTATGAGGGAGAGGAGGGGCAGAGGGACAAGCAAACTCCCCACTGAGCGAGGAGCCTAACGTGAGGCTTGATCCCAGGACCCTGAGATCATGACCTGAGCCGAAGTCAGATGCTTAACTGATCAAGCCACCCAGGCGCCCCTTCAGTGATATTCCTAATAATATAATCTGACTCTAAATGTGAGGAACATCAGCCAATCCTAAATTGGGATACATCCTACACAATTAAATTGTTGGAATATTCAAAACTGTCAAAGTCACTGAAGTCCAGGAAAGATTGAAGAACTGTCTCAAAATGAAGGAGACAAAAGACATTACAACTAAAGACAGTGTGAAATTCTGAATGTTTTGGGGACATTCAGTGAAACTTGAGTGGAGTCTGAGGATTAGTTGGTAATGAGGTATCAATGTTAATTTCCTGCTAGTATGGTGGTTATGCAGAAGAATGCCCCTGTTTGTAGGGTATAGACACTAAAATATTAGGAAGTGATAGAATATCTGGCTGGAAACTTATTCTCACAATGGTTCAGAAAAAAAAATTTGATGTAGTATGCTAATGTAATATAGTTATTCTGTCAAGCACAGAAATACTTTAAATCAAGACCAACTCTAGCATTCATGACTCATTTCACGAATTTTCACCCCTGATAGATGCAGTATCTCCCACATGGCCTAGTCTCACTGAGGTTTGGGTGGATTTCATCCTCCCGCAATGAGCCCATTTGGTCCTATTCCTTTGTGCAGTTCAGAAACCATAAACCATATAACCAGACCTGTCATCCTTGTATTAAAAAGAATATTTTATGTGATTCCACATAAAATGCAGAAACAGAAATCTACAGCAATTTTTAAAAAAGAATCTAGTTTTAAAAAATCACTTTAAATATTTCCCTCAATCATTAATTAATATTCGAATAGTCATTTACCTATAAGACTGCTTTATTTAAACAAGATTCTCAATTGTTAAAGCAGAGAATACAAATTATGCTGAAGTCATTTATCTTCAAAGAATATGTGTAGGAAAGAAAAGTGCCTATTAGAAATATTAACAGTATTCTGTTTGCCGTGCCTTTGATTTGTTCAAATACATTTAATTATAAATTATATATACAGTTTAGAAACAAAGTATTTAATAATTTAAAGATTAATTGTGAGTCAAAATAATTTGTTTAGCCTAGCAATAATAATTTAATTGCAAGTCGTTCAGAGAAATGTACACAACACAAAATAAATATTTATTACGTGTTGAATGTGATGAAGAAAATCAAAGAATTTAACAGTTTGGTAAACATTTGTGCATTAAAAGCTTTTATTACTTGCTTGGGCAAAGAATTAATTTCAGATAAAATAATTAAAACCTAACATAAACTCTATTTCTGAGTTTGTGGATTTTTAGATGTTAGCTATGTGGTGATTTTATCATGAAATTGAGTATGAGTTAGAAAAACTCAAATTTGCTTGTTTTTTCTCACACATTTAATAGACTATTAATTTCTAGAAGGATTATCTCTTGCATTAAGGAATAATCAAACTTCTCAAGGCTCTATTGGCATTAGCCATTCATTGTTTAAAGTGTCCCTGTGACACTTGGTCTTCTGACCTCATTGACATTTTATTGCAATTAGAAATCAAAATACCTAAGACTGTACCCAGAAAAGAAATCAACAGCATTCATCCTGAGAAACTTCCCTGTTTAGTGTCCCTCATAATGTCCTTGCTTCTTCAAGTTTTCTCTTCTTCCAAGTACTTTTTATTTTTTTAAAATTTTATTATGTTATGTTAATCACCATACATTACATCATTAGTTTTTGATGTAATGTTCCATGATTCATTGTTTGTGTATAACACCCAGTGCTCCATGCAGAACGTGCCCTCTTTAATACCCATCACCAGGCTAACCCATCCCCCAACCCCCTCCCTTCTAGAACCCTCAGTTTGTTTCTCAGAGTCCATAATCTCTCATGGTTCGTCTCCCCCTCCGAATTCCCCATCTTCATTTTTCCCTTCCTACTATCTTTTTTTTTTAACATATAGTGTATTATTTGTTTCAGAGGTACAGGTCTGTGATTCAACAGTCTTACACAATTCACAGCCAGGTACTTTTACGTTGAATATTTCTGAGTCCAAGTCTATCATAATCGTCTGTGAGGTTTAGTTGTGAAATTATGGGGGATTTGTCCACCATTATTGATATCAAAATGATAGCTAGGAATCTTCTCTTCATTTCCTCAAAAGAAAATATATAAACCCCAAGTTTACTACATTACATTTCTGGATTTATCTTGATTAGGTAAATGCTTAAACATGTCCTTAATTATTTGGGGGGATAAATTACTAGAAAAGAAATTGCTGTATCAAAGCATTAGGACTTTTGATTAAGACTCTTCCAAAATTGCCATGCAGAAAATTGTACCAATTACATTTTCATCAGGAAAGACTCAGTCTGTTATTTTGTAAGCTTGCCAACATATGATATTATAATTTTAAAAGTTTTCCATTTTATTAGGTTGAGAAAAGTATCTGCTAACTGATTAATTTCCGTGTCTTTTTTTTTACCATCATAGTTACCTTTTTATTTATTTATATTTTGAATATGGTTGTTGGAGATTTAAGCTTCTTCTTTTCCTTAATTTTCATTCATATTGTCTTTTTTCTATAAAAATGTTTGACTTCTTGTGTATGTTCGTAATTCCTTATATAAATTACTATACACACAAAGATAATAAAACCATCTTCCCATTGTTATATTTATCTTTTTTTGCATTTTTAAAATTTTATTATGTTAATTACCATACATTATATCATTAGTTTTTGATGTAGTGTTCCATGATTCATTGTTTGCATATAACACCCAGTGGTCCATTCAATATGTGCTCTCCTTAATACCCATCACCAGGCTAACCCATCCCCCCACTCCCCTCCCCTCCAGAACCCTCAGTTTTTTTATCAGAGTCCATAGTCTCTCATGGTTCATCTCCCCCTCCAATCTCCCCCCCTTCATTCTTCCCTTCCTACTATCTTCTTCTTTTTTTTAACATATAATGTACCATTTGTTTCAGAAGTACAGGTCTGTGATTCAACAGTCTTACACAATTCACAGCACTCACCATAGCACATACCCTCCCCAATGTCTATCACCCAGCCACCCCATGCTTCCCACCCCCCACCACTCCAGGAACCCTCAGTTTGTTTCCTGAGATTAAGAATTCCTCATATCAGTGAGATCATATGATACATGTCTTTCTCTGATTGATATCTTTCTCTGATTGTTATATTTATCTTTTAATTACATTATGAGAGTATTTTATGATGTACTTTAAAAATTTTTTCTTTTTTATGGTCAAACTCATTTTATTTTATTTTTAAATTTTAACTCCAGTACAGTTAACATACAGTGTTATACACATACTTTAGGTGTACAATATAGTGATTCAACAATTTTATGCAGTACTCAGTGATCATCATGCTAAGTGCACTCTTAATCTCCATCACCTATTTCACCAATCCTCCCACCCATCTCCTCTCTGGTAACCATCTGCTTCTTCTCTGCAGTTAAGAGTCTTTTTTGGTTTGTCTCTTTTTTTTCTTTGTTCGTTTGTTTTGTTTCTAAAATTCCACATATGAGTGAAATCATATGGTGTTTGTCTTTCTCTGACTGGCTTCTTTGGCTTAACATTATACTTTCTAGATCCATCCATGTTGTTGCAAATGGCAATCTTTCATTTTTTTATGGCTGAGTAATATTCCATTGTGTATATATATATATATATATATATATATATATATATACACACCACTTCTTTATCCATTCACCTATTGATGAACATGAGCTGCTTCTGTAGTTTGGCTATTGTAAATAATGCTGCAATAAACATAGGAGTGCATATATCCCTTTGAACTAGTGTTTTTGTATTCTTTGGGTGAATACCCAGTAGTGCAATTACTGAATTGTAGGGGAGTTCTATTTTTAATTTTTTGACGAACCTTCATACTGTCTTCCACAGTGGCTGTACCAGTTTGCATTCTTACCAACAGTGCATGAGGGTTCCTTTTTCTCCACATCTTCTCAAACATTTGTTTCTTAAGTTTTTGATTTTAGCTATTCTGATAGGTGTGAGGTGATAGCTCATTGTGGTTTTGATTTACATTTCCTTGATGATGAGTGATTATGGTCGAACTCTTTATTGTTTCTGACTATGACATCAAGCCTATAAAGGCTTTCTTCACTTCCCATGTACATATATGAATATTTTCTTCTAATGCTCTTTGATTTCATTTTTTAAATAAACTTAATTTATAGAATGACATGAAATTCAACTACTTACCTAAATCCATTTATAGAATAATCCATTATTTCACTCCTTTTTCTCTTCTCTATTTGATTATATTGTAGGTGATCTCATCCAGTTCCTATGAGTTTGAATAATATTTGTAAGATGACACATCCCTAATTTAAATCTCTAGCCCAGCTCTTTCCTTAGTGCTAAACATATGTTCAAATTCCTTCTCGACAACTCCAATTGAGTGTCTTATTAGGCAGATGAAATATGCCCAAAATGAAGCTATTGATCACCCCACCAAATTAAACACCTACATTTTCTTCACCTGATTTTGTCATCTTATAAAGTAATATCATCAAGCAATATGGGAGTCAATATGGATCATTCCATTGACTAAATCCAACATATCTAACCCAACAAACAGTCCTGTCAGTTCTATCTCCAAAATATATTTTGAATTTCCCACTTCTTTTTATATCCTCTGTTCTCTCCCTCATTCAAATCACTATCATTATTTACCCAGCTATTGCAATAGGTCTTTAGTGTTTCTGCTTCTACTTTTGTCTCCATTAATGCTTTTCACATACAGGTCAGAGAGTAATTTTTTGGAAACACTTATTAAATGTTATTATTCAGTTGTTTAAAATCCTTCCATGATTTTCCTTTTTTCTGTCTTTTTGTTAGTTTTGGGTCCCTTTGGGTAGCAAACCCAGGGACAAGGATTCAAGTACAAGTAAGATTTAGTTTCTTTTTCTTTTTTCTTTTTTCTGTTAGAAGTACTGGAAACACTTATAGATGAATGGAGACATGATATCAGAAAGGGAAGGAGCCAAGAAAGTGTGTGTTAATAATCCAGAAACCAGAAGAAATACTGGAACTTTATCCCATGGTTTAACTTTAGGAAGTAATATAAATAATACATATATCATAGAATTACCAGCCCTCCCAACCTTCAGAAGGGAGATAAAATAGATAATATATATAGTATTTGGTTTTTAAATTTTAATTTAACATTAAATATTTATTTAATATTTATATTTAATTTTTTTTCTTAGTCACTGTTTGAGGGGTGTTGGGATGTGGGTATTATTCTACATACCTCTAACCTTCACACAAAGCCCTCAGGCACAGAAATGTAGGTAGTCTCCAGAAATGTAGAGCCTCTGGAAGTTGGAGCACACTGAAATGGTAGCATTCAAGACATATGGAAACACATAATGGCTGTTATAGTCCTGCATAACCTGATTTCTATTTTCATTTTCATTCTAACCTCATATGTCTCAATCCTTGTTTACTGTGCTCCAGACATAACTTCATTTTTATTCTTTTTTTTTTTAAATTCACCATTAAATTGTTTTTCTCTTCTCAGTTTTTATTCTTCAGGACTCAGATTAGATGTCACCTCCTCACAAAGCCATTTAGCATAAGTCTATTAAAGTATGCATCACCCACACTCCACCCCCTAATCAAGATGCTTCTCTCACATTACCTTTCTGATTTCCTTTATATAACCCTTGTTCTTAATAATATGGTTGTCTCAATAAGATTTATTCCACTGTTGTCTTGTGTTGCAAAGATGTAGTTTATAAAATCAAGGGCACTCTGATTTGGTCTGGGGAATGGAGTATGATTTTTCTAAAAACACAGGGCAATCCAGTCTCTCTAGACATAATAATTAGTTTGGAAATAGGCATGTGTGTAGAAAAGAATTTGGTTTTGCCCAAAGAGAGGACTTCCTTGTACCCTTGGCTTCTAATAGGTAATGCATGTCATTCCTAATAAGAGTATCTTTGTTTAGGGAAGAAACTGACTATTTTAGCTGATAGGATGGAGGGTGATTATAACAGTAAGACAAACCATAGGATTTAGGGTAGAGACTTTGGTTCATGCATTATCAGTTGATCTGGAGGCTGAAATCAACCACATGGACAATCAATCAATCATGACCACATAAAGGAGTCCCCAGTTAAAAACTTTGAACACCAAGGCCTGGGTAAGCTTCCCTTACTGGCAAGATACCATGTTTATTGTTATACATTGATGCTAGGATTGTAATACATTCTGAAAGTTTTGCATATGGAACCTTCCCAGATTCTGCTTAATGCTTTTCATTTAGCTGAATTAGATCTACTTCATTTCCCTATAGTAAACTTTAACTGAATATAATAGCTTTTCATTGAGTTTTGGGAATCCTTCTAGCAGATTACTGAACCTGAAGGTAGTTTTGGAAACTCTGTAAACTTGCAGTTTATGTCATAGGTCAGGGCAGTCTTGATAGCTGTACTCTCAAACCTGGAAGTCTGACTGAGTTTGGGTACTATAAAATCTAAGCCTAAGTCTAAACCTTGATGTGTCCTAGTTTTCTCTCACAACTAGCAAGTAATTAATCATTAAATCCTACTAATTCTTCCTGAAAAATACATTCAGAAACCAACTCATTCTTCAGCTCCTGTCGCAACTCTATTTAGGCCACCATTATCTCTTACCTGGATTATTAAATATTCTTTTAATAGATTTCTTTGCTTCTACCTTGCCTTCTTAGATGTTTTTCTCAATACATCAACCAAAGAGATCTTTTGAAAAATAAATTTGGCATGACACATCGTATTACTATCCAAAATGGACATTATCTTTCTGAATAGACCACTTCCTTTGAAGATCTTTTTTTTTTTTATAAAGATTTTATTTATTTATTTGAGACAGAGAGAATGAGAGAGACAGAGAGCACATGAGAGGGGGAAGGGTCAGAGGGAGAAGCAGGCTCCCTGCCGAGCAGGGAGCCCGATGCGGGACTCGATCCCGGGACTCCAGGATCATGACCTGAGCTGAAGGCAGTCGCTTAACCAACTGAGCCACCCAGGCGCCCCCCTTTGAAGATCTTTTACCACAGAACCCCTGCTATGTGAGGATTACAGTTTTTATCCCCTTTATTTTGGGGTTGGTCCTATTATTTGATTTGGCAAATAAATGTAAGTGTAAGTGACTTTTGTTACTTCTGAGCAAAAGTTTAAAGAACCATTGCATGATTTTATCAAATCTCTTCTCTTTGCCACATCATAATGATGTTGCCACAGTTAAGTGCTGGCTTTTCATTCTGGTTCCTAAGAACACAAAGAACTACTGCTGGCATGCAGCTGGTATATATTGGCTAGGGGAAAAACCCTATTGTTAAAAATCCACTGAGATTTTAGGATTGTGTCTTTTTTTTAAGATTTTATTTATTTATTTGAGAGAGAGAGAGAGAGGAGCAGACTCCCCACTGAGCAAAGACACCAACTCAGGGCTTATTCCAGGACCCTGAGATCATGACCTGAGCCGAAGGCAGATACTTAACCAACTGAGCCACCCAGGTGCCCCTTAGGATTGTTTCTTAAGGAAACATTATATATAGATAACCTACTGACATAGAAATTAGTACTAGAAGTGAGACACTGCTATAAGAACATAACAAAAAGTAAATTATGTGGCTTTGATTTTAGGGACAAATGGAAGATGGTGAGGAAACTATTAGTGGTGGTTGGAAAATGACAGCACATGGGATGCAGTAGGGAAATATCTGGTATAAGTGTCAACTACCATAATCAGCAAGACAAAAAATGTGCTGGTGTATTTGCAGTTCTATATGAAGATGTTGGGAACAGGTGTTATTAGCATGTTTCTGTATTTTTGACTGCCTTTGATGAGATTGTGAAAGAAGGAGATGATCTGAGGAAAGAACCAGGGTGGGAGGAGCGGGTAAGTTGCAAAGAGTAAAAGAGAATGTAGACCACCTAGAAATTCTGAAACATTCAGGGTTAAAAGATGCAACTATTTCTCATCCACAAGTGGGAAAAAACCCCACAAACGAATGGTAATAAAAATATGAAGTAAAACAGCAAAGGATAATAAATCTTGACCTTGTCCAAGTACCAAGTCAGCCATCTTTGAGCTGGGGGAAAAGAGATCAGGGAATGAATTGCCAAAAGAACTATAAAAAATTCCAAATGCTAAAAATCAAGTCGAGGGATTCATATATTTCTTAAAAAGGATTGTGGGCTATTACCGCATAGAGTGTACTACAGTCAAATAGATAAAAAGGCAACTAGAGTTTTGAAAAAAATTTACTTTCTAACATGCCATAACTGTTCAGTAATTTTCACTCCTCTTCATGACAGAATAACTGGTGCTAAACTTGCCCCCCAGCTGCCACCAACCATAAAACAGAGAGCATGTACTAGACAACTTTTTAATCCCCACTGGGAAATAGGACACATAGAAGTTTGATTCTTGGGAGAAGAGAAACAAATAAGGTAAGCCTCACATTTGCCTGAGCTTTCTTCCTGGAATATTTTTCTGATTATAATGTCCAAGCAGATTAAGGTAATAAAACTGAACCGAAGAGGCAGAGATTTGATTTTGGAGATGGTGAAGTAGCTGAATTTTCAAGGCACGGACTAGGAAGGAGAGAGATAGATAGGAAAAGAACCCAGAACTTTGTGCAGGGATTCCCACAGGTCTTTGGCTGTGCCCAGGGTGAAATTCTATGAAGTTTACCAGAGCACAGTTATTGCAAGAGTGATGACTGAACAGAGATACCAGAAAATGAATTAGAATTCCAACGCAACCAGACTAAGGAGACTGCTGAGTACCTCAGGCATTCAGTTGCATCCCAAGAAAGACTATGCTTTAGGAATAAAGACCATGGTCTACGGCCGTACCACCCTGAACGTGCCTGATCTTGTCTGATCTCAGAAGCTAAGCAGGGCCGGGCCTGGTTAGTACTTGGATGGGAGGAATAAAGACCATGGCCTAGGACTAGATACAAAATCAATATAGATCCACTTCATCAAGGGAAAAAGGCAAACCTGACAGGAACAAAAGGAATTGTTATGGATGGACTGTTTGTACCCCCCAAATTCACCGGATAGCTTAGTATCACATTAAGCCTCATTGAAAGGGTCTGTGAATTTAAGACAGATAATTAAACTTATCCCATCTGAAGAACAAAGATAAAAACTTAAAAAGAAACCATACAGACCATTGGTGATCTGTGGTGATTGGAGTCTCAGAGAAGACAGAGATGAGGCAAAAATACAGATGAAAAAATAATGACAGAAATCTCCCCAATTTAGTAAAAAATATCGATCTACAGATCCAGGGATCTCAGTCAACCCCAAGCAGGATAACTACAAATAGAACCACACCTAACCACATCAAAATTATCAGAGGAAAACCAAAGTTAAAAAAGAAATGTTTCAAAGAGCCAGAGGGGGAAACACATGTGAAAAAATAACAATATGATTCATAGTCGATTTCATATCAAATGCAATGAAGGCCAGAAGATCATGGAACGGCAGTTTTAAAATTGCCAAACACAAGCAAAAATGCAAGCAGTTAGCCCATAATTCTGTATCTAGAGAAAAATATTCTCCCCATACAAAAAGAAAACAGAGACATTCTAAAATAAATGAATGAAATGTGTCAGCAGTTCTGCTTTACAAGAAGTGCTAAAGGAGGTTTTAAAGAATGCCTACAGACCTAGACTTCTAAAAAACTAAAGGCTGAGGAAAATGATGCGAAATAGAAACTTGGATCTACATGAAAATGATGAACATATATTTAATGCAAAAGACTCTCTTTTCTTTTAATTACTTTAATGACAAATGACTGTGTGAGGCAAAAATAATGGAGTATTCTGGGATTTATAATGTATATGGAAGTAAAATATTTGAGAAAAACAAACAAGAGTGTAAATGGTATTATGTTTTTTTAAGGTTCTCAATGTATGGGAAGTGATAAACAATATTAACTTATTAACTCCAAGTAGATTATAATAAGAATAAATATTGTAATCTTTAGTGCAACCACACACACACACACCCACTACACACACACACACACACACACAAGCCAATACAGGATAAAAATAAATAGATGACTAAAACTATTTGGTTAACCCAAATGATTCACCAGACTGGATTAGAGACACACTGTGAAAGACTTAATAATGATACTGATTTCTGTCTACTCAAATAGTAGGCAGATAAAGCTACATGGCCCCCAAAGAGGGCATATTCTCTAAAGCCCTTTCAGATGTAGCCAAAGAAGAAAATAGAAAAGGAAAGAACTCCTCAAGAAAAGAACCGCACTGCACAGAAATCTTATCTCTGGGAAAAACTAGACTAATCAAGAAACATATTCCAACTCCATGGGGTGAGAATCCCCCACAGATATCTGTCTGGCAAAATTTCAGAATTGCTGTGGACCAGTGACTATCGGTGCTTGCCTTTATTTATTTACTTACTTATTTCAAATGGGAGGATTTGTTGTAGCTAATTTGCCCTTCTTCCACTCTTATATATCAGATATGTAAGTAATACGTAAACAGCATTTTTTAGATTACAGGTCTCCAGATCAACAGGAATTGTATCATGAACTGATATAGAGACTATTCTGAGATCCTGGGATTTTATTCTGATGATATTATTGGAAGGCACTTTGGGATTTTCTCCCTTTAGGAGTGAGTGAGAATATTTATGGGTAGAAGGAAGAGAAGTACATATTAAAACAAAGAAGGCAGACTGTGTTAGATTTAATTATTTTTTATTTTTATTTTTATTTTTTTTTTAAGATTTTATTTATTTATTTGACAGGGAGAGAGACACAGCGAGAGAGGGAACACAAGCAGGGGGAGCAGGAGAGGGAGAAGCAGGCTCCTCGCCTAGCCGGGAGCCCAATGCGGGGCTCGATCCCAGGACCCTGGGATCATGACCTGAGCCGAAGGCAGACGCTTAACGACTGAGCCACCCAGGCGCCCCATAGATTTAATTATTGTTCAAACTTTTCTCTGGGTTGAGTTTCCCTGTTGAAAGATTATAACTTGTTCACATTAAGATTCAGGCTTAATGATGTGATTTTCTTTGGCATTGGCAGTATGCACATCACTTTTAAGTAGAAGTGAGAGCTTCTGCCGTGAGAACAGGGTTGTCCCATATAAGGGCTTCTCATTCAGCCTAGTTTTCTGAGTAGGGAAGACCTGGAGCAGAGCTGCGGCTGACCCACAGCCAACGAGTAACACATGTGAGAAAGAATTTGGTTGTTACAAGACTTACTCTTTTTTTATTGTTGATGTTTTGTTGTTACAGCTGCAAAATGTATTGGTACTGACTGATAGATCAGATTCTATCACTTTTCAGCTCACTCTTTCCTAGGATTTCTCATTTCATCCAGCATGAAAGCTCAGATCTTTACAATGATCTGCAGGTCTCTACATAATTGGCTTGCTGTGCTCTGCTCAATGCCCTCCCAATGTCCCACTGTCAACTCCAGCTACACTGGCTGCTTGGCTCTCTCCAAACCATATTCCTACCTCTTGTACTTATTCTCATGTCGAGTGTACCTCTCTCTCTCTCCAGATATTTGCATGGCCTTCCCTCTCCCATTCTTTAGCTGGCCACATAGCCCCTTATAAGGCGATATCTTATCACTCTAAAAGAAATAACAACAACTCCTACTTTCAGAATTCCTGTTTCCTTCATTTGCTTTTTAAAGCTCATTTACCTAGGCAATACTCATCACCACTTGCCACGTTATAAGTCTATTTATCACCTGCCTTTCCTCTCTAGACTATCAGGTCTTTGAATGTATTGACATCTGGTACATTCCTGACCACAGGAATAGTTTTTAGGGGTGGTATTTGAATTAAGATAGCTGAATCGGGGTGAAGATAAAATGCAATGATGTCAATATTTTTATGCTTTACATTAGTCTAGGGTCTATAAAAAGTCCTATTTCTAAATCTAGTCACAGTAGGGGTTAGGGCTTCAATATATGAATTTTGGAGGGGACACAATTCAGTCCGTGACACCATTGTAACAGCCATTGGTTAAATGTCTGTATATCTTCCTGCAGTAGAATACATCAACCCATAAAACGTTCTTTCTGAGTTGGTGCCTAAATAGAGGATTTAAAAGGCTATTCACATATTCTAGCAGACCAACTGCTTCTAGGTGAGGCAGTATATTCTAAGAGGAGTGGATTTAGAAAATACCGTGGTTGTGTGCCCATTGACTTACCCCTTTTGCCATAAACTGTGTCTGTTATTCTGAGGTAGTGTTTTACAAAATCTCAAGTAGATAAATCTGCCACTCAGTAAGCCTTTGGAAATTTCTGCTTATGAATCACTGTAATGTTCCCAGTACATGATAGGTAACTTTAGCCCCATAGTCACTTGATAACCAATGAATAGGCCCTCATATTCATCAAGGACTCCATAAAACTCTGAAAGTTACTTTTCAAGTGACAAGCATTATACCGCCTCAGAAAGCATGTTTTGTTTAAGTTTTTTTCTGAGTTTCCCCTATTTGAACCTCCCAGAGATGCCAAAATAGATCTTTTTCTACCAGCGAAATATCTAACAATTTTGGATCTGTTTTCATAGTCCAGGAGGCAGGGAAAGTTGCGACTCAGCCTGGTCCTGAATCTCACATAGATCTTGTTTTAAACACCCACTTGAAACTGGTGGCTTCTGAATCATTTCAAAAATGGGTTGAAGCAGTATTTCAACATTTGCTATTTCTGCCTAGAAAATTCAAAGCAGCTCACCAAGCACTGTGCCCCTTTCTTACTTGTCATTTACCTCAGATATATTAGCATGACTATGTACTGACATGACCCATATCATTGTTCCCCTAAAAGCTTTATCTGAGTTGTAGGTCCTGAATCCTTTGGGGGTTTACTTGCCACTAGGACATTTAGGCTACTTTCCATTACTTATTCATAAGGCAAAATTACATTGATGACCCCCATATATTAGACCAGTATGATATTCTGCAGAATATCAAGTAAGTCATTATCTCTGCAGGCTGTATTTTGAGAGAGAACAGTAGAGATGACATAGCTCTTGAGCAAGAACTGCTAACCTTCACAGGTAGATGGAAAATGCATTTCATCCTTTTTATTGCCAGAGATTGAAAAAATAAACTTGTCATAAATGTAGCTGTATACTAAATGCTGAAGACGGTTTCTCTGTTCCAGCAGAGATACCCCATGTGAGCACAGCAGCTACATTTGGGCCACTAGTTTGTTAAGTTCTCAGGAGTCCATTGCCAACATCCATAACCATGTTTATAGAAGCTATATTGGTTAATTGAGCAGGATTATGATAGGACCGCAATCTACATAGACTTTATATAGATGGTAGCAGTATTTATAATTTCACCTGGGATTCAGTATTTCTTCTGACCAGAGAGTAAGTTCCACAATCCCTTCCTTTAAGACTATTGTCTAAAACTACATCTGGTAGCAAATATTTTAGTTTGTGTTTCCCCAAAAGTAAAGCCTAGGGCAAGGACTTGGAAGCATTTTGTTTAGGAGTTAATTCACAGGAAGAAGGGAAGAAATAGAGGAGAATGTGCCCCAGCAAACAAATCAAAGCCAATAAAGCATGCATTATAGGAAGTGATTACTGTTGTGTGCAACTGAGTCTTACCTCCATCAGAGACTCTGTGAAGACCCATGTAAAATAAGTCTTAGGATTGTCCGTCAGAAGGACAAGAGGCTGAGGTATTTATTTATGTCTCTTCTTATCCATTGTTTGAGGGTTGTGGTAGGTAGAATAATGGTCCCTTGAAGATGTCCGTGTCCTAATGCCTGGAATCTGTGAATATGTTAGTTACATGGCAAAGGGACTTAACATTGTAGCTGAAATTAAGGTGGCTAATGAGCAGATCTTAAAACAGAGGGATTATTCTAGATTACTTGGGTAGGCCTTATGTAATTACAAGGATCTTTAAAAGTGGAAGAAACAAGCAGAAAGTCAAGTGAGGTACTGTAAGAAAGACCAAATCAGCCATCGCTAGCTTAGAAGATGGAAGGAGGCCAGAAGCCAAGGAATGTTGGCAGTCTTTAGAAGCTGGAAGAGGACAGGAAACAGATTCTCTCCTAATGTCCTCAGAAAGAATGCAGCCCTGCCAAGTTCTTGACTTTATTAGTGAGACACGTTTCAGATTTTTGATCTCCAGAACTGTATGTTAATAAATTTGTGTTGTTTTATGCTATTAAGTTTGTGGTAATCTGTTAAAACAGCAATAGGAAACTCATACAAGGATTATCTTGAGAGTTACCCTGTGTTTGGACTCAGTGAGCTCCTACAGTTTCAGAGAAAGCCCTGAAGCAGAAAAGTAGAAAACCAGCACTCACTTTTTGAGTTTTTTTATTATTATGTTCAATTAGCCAGCATATAGTACATCACTAGTTTTTGATGTAGTGTTCAACTTTTCATTAGTTGCACATAAAACCCAGTGCTTGTCACAACACGTGCCCTCCTTAATACCCATCACCCAGTTACCCCATCCCACCACCCCCCTCCCTTCTGTAACCCTCAGTTTGGTTCCTGGAGCCAAGAGTCTCTCATGGTTTTTCTCCCTCTCTGATTTCTTCCCATTCAGTTTTCCCTTCCTTCCCCTGTGGTCCTCTGTGCTATTCCTTATATTCCACATATGAGTGAAACCATATGATAATTGACTTTCTCTGTTTGACTTATTTCACTTAGCATAATACCCTCTAGTTTCATCCATGTCGATGCAGATGGTGGGTATTCATCCTTTCTGATGGCTGAGTAATATTCTATTGTATATATGGACCACATCTTCTTTATCCATTCATCTGTTGAAGGGCATCTTGGCTTCTTCCACAGTTTGGCTAGTGTGGACATTGCTCCAGCACTCACTTTTATTAAGATACGCTGATACGCTGATAGTGCATGGGAAGTGTCAACCACAACCTCAAGTGAAATCAGAGCTAGCTTGAGGGATGGTGGCAGAGGGCACCAAAACCTGCTGCTATACCATTATGTCCTCTTTTTTGCAGGTATGAAGAAATTAGCCAACTCATTCACTCATTCATTCATATATATTATTTGAAGAACTGATAAATAGAACAAATTTAATGATATATTAAAATGTCCTACACTTTCTCAAAGGAAACTATATTGAATTATTTTACGCCAGCTATCGCACCATTTATCAATTAAACACACTTCTAAAATTGTCAGAGATTTTAATGGGAAACAGTTGAAATGTTAGAGCTGCATGTCAACAATTAGAGTTTCATGAGAAATGATATAATGGTCAAATTACAATTTGAGTGAATGTACTAGAGACAACGACAATTTGAAAACATGAGCAGGGAGTTTACCTGACTTGCTATCATTAGAGCTCATTAGAATCCCTTTAAGCAAGACAATAAGACAAAAATAAAAATTGATGAACTTTACTTTTTAAAAAATAATTTTGTTGTCTCCAAATCATAAACAACACTAAATAATAAATTATATGTGGTTAAAATAGAATAAATTTTACATGAAAATGATTACTATATTTAATACCATATTTTCAACATCTTCATGGAAAATAGGCAAAGTACAGAAAGAGAAATTTACATAAAAGAAATATAAATGGCCAAAAGATATGAAAAAATCAGTCTTACTACTTGTCAGTTAAAGAAATAAAAATTTTAACAATAATAAAATGTTTTAATCTACAAAACTATTAGTCATTGAAAATTCTTGATAATATCTAAAGTTAAAGAAGATAAAGAAACTGCATTTGGTGATATTATAAATCAGCATGCCTTGTATAGAAGGCAACCTGTAAGGTTACTTAAAATGTAGAATGTACATAGACTTTGAGATAAAAATTCAACTTACAGAAATATATTAAAGAAAATGATCATTGCAGTGGGCTGAATGTTTGTGTGCCCCCTAAATAGGGGTTTTGGTAGGTGATTAGATCATGAAGGTGGAGCCCTCATGAAAGGGATTAGTGCCCTTTTAAAGAGACCCCAGAGAACTTCCTTACCCTCCATCCGCCATGTGATGCCACAAGGAGAAATCAGCAGTCTACAACCTGGAAGAGAAATCTCACCAGAACCTGACTATGCTGGCACCCTGATCTCAGACCTCCAGCTTCCAGAACTGTGAGAAATAAATTTCTGTTGGTGATAAGCCACCCAGTCTAGAGTACTTTCTTACAGCAGCTCCAACTAAGACAATCATGCAAGTCCACAAAAGTATATGTACAAATATGCTCATTAAAGTATTGTTTATAGCAGAGAAAACTTGGATTCAATCTGAGTATCTGCCAGTAAAAACTTCTTAAAAAACTTAGTGACAGGGCGCCTGGGTGGCTCAGTTGGTTAAGCGACTGCCTTCGGCTCAGGTCATGGTCCCGGAGTCCTGGGATCGAGTCCCACATCGGGCTCCCGGCTCGGCGGGGAGCCTGCTTCTCCCTCTAACCCTATCCCCTCTCATGCTGTTTCTCTCTCTCTCAAATAAATAAATAAATAAAATCTTTAAAAAACAAACAAACAAACAAAAACTTAGTGACATATATTCACACAATGGAATATTATAATAAAAAATGTCAGTGTGTGTATGTGTGTTTGTATCTGTATGTACTGCATTAGTTATTAATAATGGGGAGAGAATTAGTAATGATTACTAGGGTATATCCTATATACCTTATGATAATATATGGCATTTTAATGTGATATATGTATTTAATGTTATATATTTAAATATGTTTTATATATTTTACAATGATAAAAGTAATACGTGTTTTGAGAATAAACAAATTGGTGTTCCATAGGTGGGTTTCAAAGCAAGAGAGAGTAAGACTTAAAGGAGAAAAAGACATGCTCTTTTCATCATATGTGTGATTTTGGCTGCCTCGTTGACCTGTGGATGAGAACAGAAACAGGCAGCTTAGTGGCTGTTAGAAAAATCTCAATGGGGATGAAGGTGCAAAGACGTGGGATCCAGGGGTATTGAAAATATGAAGGAAAATTGGCTATCGTGATTTAGGAAATGATAAATTTATTTCTTATATGGAAGTGGATTCACAGGAAATACAGATAGAGGATCTATAATATCATCAAAAAATCCACAAAATAGTCAAAACACACAAGAAATCCTTATGATCCAAAAGAGGAAAACTAACAGTTGTTACCACTAAATAATTCATACCTATGCTTTGTAAATGTTTAAATTGTTTTAAAGTCAGTTGTGCTGATTTATAACCCCAATGTACCTAGGCTTTATAAATGTTTAAGTTTTCACTTTAGTTTTTTCTTAAACTTTCAATTGTTGGATATTTACACATTTATCAATCACTTAGAAATGAATACAAATATGTTTATTTTGTATTCAAGTGAAAATGAATATAGCTATAAATTTTCCAAGCTTGCTTATATAGTGGTTAATGGGTATCGCTCAGAAGTTAGGAAGGCCTGAGTTTGAATCCACTAACTGTCTAACTGTAGGAAACTTAAGAAATCTGATACTTAAATTTCTTATGTTCTTATTTCTTATGTTCTTTAAAAGGGATGATAAGGTTATTATTGTTTATAGTTCTTGTGAGTTAAATTAGGTATTACGTATATTATGCTACATGTATAACCTTGCATAGAATAAGTCCTGAATTGACCCATCACTATTATTATCATCCCTTTTGAACTTCCACAGTGTTTTGGCTCTCTCTACAGCCCTTCTAAAATAATTATAATTGGATTTGACATCCTTTTCTTCCTGTTACAAGGTACTTTATTGTTTAATCTTGACCCATTTCTCTAACCTTATCTCCCACTAATTTTTACACATGCTCTAGCCATACTGGAAATGCATGACATTTAATAAACCTTATTTCAATGTTTTTGCACACATTTGTTTCCCTACTTGAAGTCTTTTTTCTCTTTTTTTTTTAATCTCCCCCACACTGATACATAATTAATTCTGTCCTTCGAGACTCAGTTGCTCTCTAGATTAAGTCTTTCTCATGTACTCTCATAATCTGCCTCTCTGTGTATCTTTATCACTTACTACTCAGTATTTATTTGTGTTTCCAACAATTTAAAACTCAGCAATTAGACTCAATTAATGAATGACTTTGGGAAAAAAGGAAGAACGGAAGAAAGAACAAGAAAGAAAGAAAAAGAAAGAAAGGAAGGAAGGAAGGAATAAAGAAAGAAAGAAAAAGAAAGAAAGAAAGAAAGAAAGAAAGAAAGAAAGAAAGAAAGAGAAAGAAAGAAGAAAGAAAGGAAGAAAGGAAGAAAGAAAGAAAAAGAAAGAAAGAGTAGAGGGAGAGGGGAGGGAAGGAGGAAGGAAGGTAGGAGGGGAGGAAGGAAGGAGTGAATGAGTGAGTTGCTTTTAGGTCCTAACCTCTTTTAATCCGTGATATTATCAGGAGACAGAATTGCTAGAGAAAATCAGGCTGTTCATGTGTAAGACGTTAGTCTGAGGCCAAAAGTTAATGATGGAAATGTTCAGCCAAGTCCCCTCTAGGGCTTCAACGTCCTTTTGTCCAAACCCACCTTATCTCACATTTCTGACCATCCTCCTACTCTGTTCTTTCAAGTCATTCAAAATCTACATGGCACTTGGCCCTGACTGGTGTAGTGATCCCTCCTGTCCTGCCTTCTGCTCCATCTTGATGGCTTCGTACAGATCCCTGTTAACAGCTCCCATCTGATGCCAATGCCACCTGCTATGGTAGAAGAATATGTAACACAAAGTTTATTAAATTCACTAATGACATTCAGGCTATTTAGTTTGATAGTGACTTCTGTTCAAAAGGTACCCCTTCCATATGTCATGAGATGAAAAGGAAAATAATTCTTTCGTCTGTGAATGCCTATGTTGGCTGAAAAATGTTCAGCTTTTGAACTGCTTTTTTCTGAACAGGCTTTTAAACTGAAGAACGTTACTAGTTTCTAACAAAAAAACCTTTCTTCAATTCCTGCCATATAAATGAGGTCAAGTTTAAAGCCAATGATAAGTGCCTTCCGCCTTTTGTAGTTTTAACAATAGATAAGTTATGTAAATAATACAAAATATATTATGCATTTAGATAAATAATATATTTAAACATGCATGCCTTAAAATAATGATATACATTTATTATAACAGTTTTCAACGTAGGTTCCCATAGATATATATTTGATTCTCACAAAAGCCAGTTAATTAGGCATGAAAGTTATTATTTCCATTTCATAGATATGAATGCGTATTGGAGACATTTACAAGTAACTTCCTGTAAACTTTTCCTGTTGTAAAATTGTAGACTTATTTTTAGAATGTAGTGCCTTTATATAATACCATGTTGATTTCCAAGCCTACAGCATAACAAATGAGAGTGCCAAATAACTTTTTCCTTTTATTTTTAATAGTAGACTTTAGTTTTTAGAGCAGCTTCAGGTTTACAGGAAAACTGAACAGAAAGTACAGAGAGTTTCCATATTACTCCTCTCCCCCTTTATTATTAATGTCTTGCATTGGTGTTGTATATATGCTATAATTAAATGAATTATATTGATTTAATTATAGCATATATTAATTATATCAATAATATCAATTAATTATATCAATAATAATATTATTATTATTATTATTAACTAAAGGTTGTAGTTTACATTAGGGTTTACTCTTTGTGTTGTATAACTGCATGGGATTTGCCAAATGCAAGTGTCATGTATCTACCATTCCAGTGTCATACAGAATAATTTTTTTTCTAAAAATTCAGTTTGCTTTTTCCAGTTGTTATAATAAATAGCAACATTGGGCTGTAAGTGTGTGGGTGGGTGAATGTGTGTTTCTAAAACTCCCAAACCCCTGGCAACCATTGATCTTTATATTGTCTTCATAGTTTTGCCTTTTCAGAATGCCATATAGTTGGAATCATATAGTATACACCTTTTCTGATTGGCTTCTTTCACTTAGCAATACGCATTTAAGGTTCTTCCTGTCTTTTTGTGGCTTGATAGCTTGTGTCTTTTTATTGCTGTTAATATTCTATTGTATAGATGCACCAAAGTTTTGTGTGTGTGTTTTTTTTTTAATCCATTCACTTGTTATTGAAAGACATCATGGTTACTCTCATGTTTTGGTAATTAGGAATAAAGCTGCTGTTAATATCTGTGTGCAGGGTTTTGTGTGAGCATAAATTATCAACTCATTAGCAGCTCATTTGGGTATATATCAATGTGTGCAGTTGCTAGATTGCATGGAAAGAGTATGTTTAACTTTGTAAGATGTTGCCAAACTATTTCCAATAAGTCTGCACCTTCTTGCATTCCCACCAACAGTGAATGAGAGTTTGCTTTTTGTGTTATATCTAAAAAGCCATTGCCAAATGCAAGGTTACCTAGATTTTCTTGTATATTATCTTCTACAAGTTTTAGAGTGTTGTGTTTTACATTTATTTATTTATTTATTTATTTATTTAATATTTTTGAGAGAGAGAGCGAGAATGGGGGTGAGAGGCAGAGGGAGAGAGAATCTTAAGTAGGCCTCCCACCCAGTGTGGAGCCCCATACAATGCTCAATCTCATGACCCTGAGATCTTGACCTGAGCCGAAATCAAGAGTCCAACACTTAACTGACTGAGCCTCCCGAGCACCCCTGTATTTTTCATTTAAGTCTATGGTTTTAATAATATATTTCCTTGACCAATTTAAATAATCAATAGGAATTTTTTTAGTGTAGTGGCTAAAAAGGGTGTTTGGAGTTAGTCTTTCTGGGTTCTAATCTTGGGGGTACCAACTTACTTAGTGTGACCTTTTTATTTTTTATTTATTTATTTTATTTTTTAAGATTTTTTTATTTATTTGACAGAGAGAGACACACTGAGAGAGGGAACACAAGCAGGGGGAGTGGGAGAGGGAGAAGCAGCCTTCCTGCCGAGCAGGGAGCCCGATGCGGGGCTCAATGCCAGGACCCTGGGATCATGACCTGAGCTGAAGGCAGACGCTTAACGACGGAGCCACCCCGGCGCCCCCTAGTGTGCCCTTTTTAGATTGCTTGAACGTTCTGTGTTTTCACTGAATAGATAGTAGAACTAATGATAGTGCCTACACTGTAAGGTAGGATTGTATAGGATAATATATTTAAAGTGTGTTAGAATACTTAGCAGACATAATAAATGATGATTAATCTTAATGATTGTGTTGTGCTGTAGCATAATGATGCACTTGGGTACTACTGAGATTAGGGAGAATTGTGTCCACATTCTATATTGCTTTTGTCTCTTTTGTGTCCGTGTCTATTATATCTTACTATTGCCATGATCCTGACTGTGGCAGCAGTAACCAAACCCAATCACCTGTTTTGTTCTGAGTTTGGAAAACTCTATTAGAAATGTGTCTAAGAGAGAAATAAATTAGAAGTAAGTAAGTCATGAAGTCATTTTATTTTAATATAAAACGTAGAATATAGATTTTGTGACATGTATTTTGCCCTTCAACTATTTTTTGTATTCTGAATGTTTATGCTCACTAGATAGTAGTGAATCTTTGCTTCTTAAGATTATGTCATTAGGGAGAGGGGAGAAAAAAAGAGAGAGAGAAGAACTTCAACAACAACAAAGAAATAGCAAATGCTAAGTAAACTAGCACTAAAAATTCAAATACATATGTTAACTCCTTTATTATAATAAATAACATCACCTAATTGCACAGAAGTAAACAATATGCTGGAAAAATATAAATATCACATGAGTAGTTATTCAACAAAACTATCATTATATTTTTCTTTTATGATATTGTAGAGCTGTGTGTGTTAGCCATTGAAAAAGGCCCCCTCTGGAGTGCTGCCAGGTGCAGGTTAGCCTCTTACAAGCACTCCTCTCATTTAGACTGGGGTATCTCGCCATCAGTTTGTACGTTACCATTCTCATGACCCCAGCAAAGCAAAATTGCTAAACTTGGGAAGACATTTATAAATAGGAAGCATAAAAATAGGGTATTCAATGGGTATACGGGAAATTTCTGTAGCTTCCTCTCCATTTTGCTGTGAACCTAAAACTGCTCTAAAAAATAAAGTCTATTTTAAAAAAATTGGTTTTTCTTTACAAAAAGCTAAATGTGTAATATAGAAACCTAGGAGCTCGAAGTAACCATGTTTCCTCACACTGTCTGGGGAGCAGATGAAGTTGAGCCACAAAAACAGACAAAAGAACAGAACAGACACATGAAGTGGAGCTCATATGAGAACTGGAGCGTCCTGTTGGCCTACCTGATTCCACCAACTTCCAAAGGCCAAAGTACATTTTGTTCTAGACCTCAATTAGGCAACTCCATTAATAAAACATTCCCTTTTGCTTAATGTAGATACAGAGGCTTTGTTAATCGCAGCAATATATAAAAGGCCCTGAATATATCTTGAGAAAATTAAGGGTGGTAGTATTAATGGGATGCTGTCTGGAAAGGGGAAACTGTACCATTGATGCAAGCTTCTTCTTGACTTCCTGATCCTGCCTAGTTTGACCTGAGATCCCTTCAGAATCTTTTCTTTTCTTTTTTCTTCTCTCTTTCCTTTTTCCCTTCCTTCCTTCCTTCCTTCCTTCCTTCCTTCCTTCCTAAGTGGGAGTTCTCCTTATCTTTTATTTGTAGGTTTGAAGAATTCTAGACTTGAAATGTATGTAGACCAGCAATACTCAACTTAATTACGCATCAGGATTTCTTCTGTCAATTTTTAATCATAAAAATGTTCAGTTCCCACCCCTGTAGCTTTGACTCAATAGGTCTGTGGCAGGGTCTGGGAATCAATATTGTTATGAAATTAGAGAGCTGATTCAAATGTTAAATTTGAGAAATGTTGCTCTAGACCAAATATTTCTACTCATAAAACTTCTTTTTTTTTTTTTTATAAAACTTCTTTTAATTTTGAAATTTCACTGTGACCAAACCACGAGTATTTAAGTTTCCTATTAATTGAATCTCCACTATTTCTCATGAAATACATTTCCATAATGATTTTTAATTCTTTCAGGTCATTTTCTCAGTTCAAATTTCATTTTTCTTCTTAGCTTTGACAACATAATATCTCATTTCAATAATTCACTACTAAACTAAGTATCTACAACTCACTACCTAGCTGAAAATTGCCATCCCTTCTTTGGTCTTTTCTCATTTTGTGTCTTTAATATCTATAATTAGGAACTTCTGAATTCCTGACTTTCCTATGCTCTATACATTGCTTCTGATTGTAGCTTTTATGGAGAAGGCCGTGAAACTCTACTGATTGTGACCAAGACAAAATCACATTACTTAATTAATGCTCAGCTCTTAGTGCTTCTTGGCAATTTTTGATGCCTCATTTCCCTCCTTATTGCATTCTCTACTGCAACTATCTCAAACCTTCACTACTTCAATATTCCAAGCGGCATTTGACCTCAGCAGATGACTTCGACACTTTCTTTACTGAGACAGAAAAAAAAAAAAAAAAAGAAATCAATCTGAGATTCCTTACTTTGCCTTACCTCTACCTCAAAATCTCTCTTTATCTTTAGTTTACATTTCCTTTTTAGTTCTTATCGCTTAAAAAAGATCTGCTCCTTTTCTTTACCAAGACTAACCCCTAGATTTGTGCTCTTTATCTTATCTTTTCTGTCTCAGACTCTTATTGCATCAATTATTCTCCTTGCCAGCATCTTTAATCTTTTGTTCTCTACTGGATTCCTCCCCTCTGCCTTCAAATATGTTTTGGTCTCCCCATCCTTGCACAAAAGAGGTTGCTCCATAAATATTTAATGAAGTGATATTGAATTGAATTGAACTTAATTCTTCAAGCTCACAGAGTTACTAGTGACAGAGCCAAAAAATTAAAATCCAGGATTCCTGATTTTAGTTCAATGTTCTTCCCAAAGATAAACATTTCTTGAAGGTATATTTTACATCTAAATATCTTCCAAAATCCAAATGTAGTGACTATATTTGTTGAAGTGTAAATGTTTAATCCACCAAAATATAATATTGTTTGTCTACTCCTCAGTAAATACTATTGATCCTAATACAGTATCTATTTGGTCATTAAAATCTCATGTTATACATTATACATGTAAATAATTAGTTACAGAATTGGAAACATATTAGTCATGTATGATAGATGAACTAATTTGAATGGCTTATTTTATTACATCATTTAAATACTGTTATAGGTTAATTTAATACCAAAGACTTTTTATTTATTACCAAATTGATTATTACTTAATAGCTTACCATGTTTATCTCTTGGAGATGCTTGAGAAACAGTCACTATTAATTTAAAATCAATTATAGTAGTTGAATAAAGAACTGTTATCCTTTTTTCCTGTCTAGAAAATAAAGTCTTAGGACCAAAACAATGCATCACTTTTTAGAATTGAAATCTATTCTGAGAAAAATGATGCCAGTCACACACATGCAGAACAAACCTCTGACCAGACATAATTCTATTATATTAATTTATTGGTTAACTCCTCTTGGGCTGCTGTAAACATAACAGGAGCCAGACTATGAATTGCAAAATACATTCACAGGACATAACCAGATGCCCAGTATTTCAATGTTACATAAAGGAGCATTCTCTTGAACATGAATCTCAACTTCTGGTTTCTTGTTTACATAAGACCATGATGCTTTTTTCTGAAATAATACAATTACATGATAACAAATTTTAAGTGGAAGCACTTATATGTAGTAGATATATGAGCATATCTTCTCAAACTGAAGCTATGGATTCTGAATTTTGGTACCTACTTGGATAGATGTCTAGAGATAATAAGTAAGAGGACAAGATAATAAGTATAGTACATTTTATTGATTTGACTACCTTTTGGTTTTGCACATTTCAAAACTGTACAAGAAAATAGTTTTAGGTCATATTCTCTAAAAAAAAAATGGTGTATATGATTTCCCTGACACCTGAAAACTTTCTGTCTAGATTGACTATAAAATTATAATTTTCACATTTATATAAACAAACTCTATGTCCTTTCTAATTCTAAGCTTTTATTACACAGAATTTATAATAAAAGAATTTTAAAATATAAAGTTCAAGATGAATAAGAACTAAACTTGTATGTGTCTTAATATTGCACATGATATCTGCCCATGTATGTTTAGCATTAGTATTGATGCTTGATGTTTTTACCACTGCACCAGAATAGAGATGGGATAATTGTGAATGTTGCATATACCTTTAATATTAGAAGTGAATTATGAACAATGACTTGTACAAGACCACAATGGGTCTTAAGTGGTCTTAGCTAGGATCTTTGTATGTTCCAGCAAGTCATTTCTAATATTTTTATTTTGTCAAGAGGACAAGAAAGGTTTATATAGGAAATCCATTCATGGCAGTATATCAATCTTTGCAAAATGTATTATTAGAAATATGTATTAATTTTATTCTATTTCTATCATTAAAATAATGATCCTAGATAACATAACCAATCACATAATAAAAGCTTTGGCTTTATGGGAACATTTATTTCCTCCATCATCAGTGTCACCCTGCTAATGTTTATATCCTGTTTAGAAGGAAGGAGGAAGATAAGAATGCCATTTTACCCTTTGTTTGGCATTGTTGAGCCTACTGCTTACAGGATGAATGTCTTTAAGTATCTTCTAATCAGCACTTCCCAATCAGATGTAGAGAGAGAATGGGAGTTGATTGGGGGAGAGCAATATATCCTCAGAGAATCTGGGATATTTTCCTTTAGGTTATATTATTTTGTCAAAGTTTTTAAACTTTATTCAACAATTATTTTAAATACATTGGGAATGATTATTCTTTCCTCTCTCTTGTCATGGTCCCTTTATATCATAAGAGGTCTTAAGATCTTCATCATTATAATATAATTTTTATATTAGATACTTTTTTATAATAAAGATGTTTTACATTTTAAGAAAGGTCCTAGATATTTTGGAAATATCAGTACAACATTATATGTGTCTTTTTTGGTTGTTGTTTCTTGATTTGCACTATTTCAGGCATTACAAATAAAGAAGATGAGAAAATATCTCTCATCACTCAGCTCCTTGTTTTCTCATGCTTTAGTAACACTGGCCTAATTTTTTTCTTAACTTGTCAAGCCACTTTCTATCTCATGGCCTTTTTACTTGTTATTCTCTTTGTGGAACTACACTTCTGCCACTGACTCTCAGGGTCTGATTTTTGTTCAAGTTTCTCTTCCTTAGTAAAGAATTATCTGATTACTCTTTCTAACGTTGCCTTCCCAGCCCACTCTATCTTTGTGACACTTGTCAATATCTGACTTTTTTTTATTTATTTGCTTATTGTCTTTCTTTTCCACTAGAATGTGAAATCCATAAGGTAAAGCCATTGCCTCTTGTCCACTG
This sequence comes from Leptonychotes weddellii, assembly GCF_054177405.1. Lineage (NCBI taxonomy): Eukaryota > Metazoa > Chordata > Mammalia > Carnivora > Phocidae > Leptonychotes > Leptonychotes weddellii. The sequence goes on along the minus strand of NC_138372.1, from coordinate 121,025,208 downwards.
CTCTGTTTGAATTGCCTGGAATATCGATGGCTGGTACATTTTTGATATTCAAAATTTTTCTGACAATAAATAACTGGATGAATGAATGACTCAATCAATGAATTAATATGTGGTATCTTGCCTCAAGTGACTCACTGTCTAATGAGGCTGTCAATTACTATTACCTAAATATATTGTGAATATCACATTTATTTATTAAAGCTACCATCTCCATCTTCTGAAAATGATTACCAGCTTCAATTGCTTCCGCTGAAACTGGGATAAGGCAATAACATTGTATGCCTTAAATGAACATCAGCATTTTATAATCTTACAAATACTAATATAAACTTAAGAAAAAACATGTTAGAAGGAAAAATAGTTTATTAAAATTTTATTGGTTGATATTCTTTAATCTGATTCTCTTATTTTTATTCAGCTTTTATACATGAAAATACAGTGATTCACATGGTTACACAAAGAAGGTAAGCAATTGGTAAAGGATGAAGCCAATCTGGAGCCGAAAACATCATTAAAAAATTTCTCCTTAACATCATCGATCATGGATATCAAAGCAGATAAATAAATTAGAGTGTTCCTACTGGTGCAATTGCCTTATGTATCCCAAAATTCAAGTTTAAAAAATAAGTTGTCAATTTCAAATGTGTAGTTTAGTCCCTTTCACATAATAGGAACTTAATATATGCTTTTAAAGAAAACAAAATAGTGTATTAAAACTTATGGAGTCACTTATGGAAATCTAATGAAATTATCATTGGCCTTGTTAAACAGCTAGAGCAATATTGCCCAATAGAACTTTCTGTGTTGTTGGAAATGTTCAATAATCTGTGCTGTCCAGTATGGTAGCCACTAACCATATGTTGCTCTTGAGGACTTTGAAGGTGGCCAATATGGCTGAGGAACTGATTTTAAAATTTTATTTAATTTTAGCAACTTTAAGTATAAATTCTGGTATGTGGCTAGTGGCTACTATTTTGGAGATTGTCTTGTTGATTGTGAAAGATACTAATTTCTAACAGATTAAGTAGTATCTATTTACGGAGATCCCAGTTGTCACAGCGTTCTGGATGTGAACAACTTAGATTTTAATCTGAATCTTTCAGCTTTTTATCCTGCTAAGGTCCATAGTATATTTGGCTTATACATAGCATTCTACTGTTACACATTTTTTATAAATGCTAGATATGTTACCCAATAAATTTCCTCCCAGATATAATTCTGTGATATTTGAAAAGGTAATGTGAAAACTCAGCCACTTAATGGATAATTATTGTGATTTCTTTTGTGTTGATTGGGGAGAGAATGTCGAATTGTAGGAAAGAATCACATTCATAAATCTAAAAGGTCTATAGCTCTCATATAGAAGCCCAAATAAATCTTTCCTGGTTTTATCCATTGTTTTCTTATATAAGAACTACTATCTAAGTCACTGAAAATTTTTGAACAGCAAAGGATAATCAAATATAATAAAGTGAAAGCATTTTATAAGAAAATAATATGTCATTCTACAGTATTATAAAGCATGCATCTGGAAGTAATGCTCTATGTCATATATAAAAATTATAATGACAAAATTGACCTTAACTGAGCTGAAGTAAACATTATATTTTTAGTTTGTTTTATTAGAGCTTGGGCTATGGAGTCAAACACTATCTGTCAGTACTTTTTACAAGTTACTTATTTAACTCCCCATCTGTTAATAACAACTGTACTCACCTTGCTGAGCTGTCATGAGGATTATACTGGAAAATACATAAAACGTGTGTAGTGTGGTGCCTGGCACATAGTAGGCATGCAATTAATACTGTTTTGACACCATTAAGACATCAAAGCATGAAAGAGGGTTAAACATTTTTTTCCCCCTGTGAATTGAGGTAATTTCTTTGGAAAATCAGTGTACATAGATATATACTTGCCATAGACAAGAGAAGGAAGAATCTGCCATTTTATTTTTTTATTTTTTATTTTTTTATTTTTTTAATTTTTTTTTTAAAGATTTTATTTATTTGACAGAGAGAGAGACAATGAGAGCAGGAACACAAGCAGGGGGAGTGAGAGAGGGAGAAGCAGGCTCCCCGCTGAGCAGGGAGCCTGATGCGGGACTCGATCCCAGGACCCTGGGATCATGACCTGAGCCGAAGGCAGACGCTCAACAACTGAGCCACCCAGGCGCCCAGAATCTGCCATTTTAAAATAACAAGAATACACTTGCTAACTCTACTGAGATGTCAGTTCTTTTAATAGGTACATTAGTCAAGTAAATTATGATTTTGAAGAAAAACAGTCACCTTTTAAATGCGAACTATGATTCACATTACAAAAATACATAAAATAAGACTTGTTTTTATTTCCAAAAGTCCACATATAGAAGATTACAGAGGTGATGTAAGCTCCATAAGTCTTTTTTTTTTTTTTAATAGAATGTTATGGGGAAAATGGTGGAGCAGTAGAAAGAGTCAGAAACAAGGATGCTTGAATTTTCTGGTTTGTGTCATTTTTACCTTAACATATTTTTCTGCATGTTCATTTCCTTTGTGTGCTTTTCTTTCTTAAAGAATAAAAGAAAATCTGCCTCATGAAAATGCAGGAGAGTCATCCCACATAAAGACCATCTTTAAAATGCGCATTATTTATTTGACAGACTGTAATGGCTGTTTCAAGGATATTATGGGCTGTCACGTGAATATGTATTTTAGAATGAATACTACAGTACAAATACTGTGCTTGCACAATGCACATCAAAAATATAACCTAATGAAATCTCTTTTGAAGATTAGGCAATGTATAAGGATATCCTGGAAATGGAAAACCCAGTTGAGTTAAAATAGGAAAAGACCTTATAACCCTAAATGATACATAGATCAACTTCTTTGGGAGGTGAGGGAATAGGAAAGGAAAACAAAACAAAACATAACCAAATCTTGAATGATAATTATACTTTTAGCTCTTGGTTTTGACATCAAGTAAACTAGAGCTATTTGAAATTTTATATTTGGTTGATATTGATAAACCATGAGTGTTTTAGAATTATATTGTATTTGTAAAATTTCAGGCCATTATCACACTCAAGATTATTAATAAGTTAGAAGATTCAATGAGGGAAAGATTATTTCGGGTTAGAATAAAATAATTCAGGCACTCATCCAACACACTTTGTGTAACTCTAATTCCTGTGGTTCTGTATTAAGTTCAGTAGCAGATACAAGATGCAGTAAATATCAGTCCTTACTTGAAAGAGCTTGGCGACAAGAGGGAAGCTATAACATGATATAGCTTACTACAACACCAGGCTAAAAACAGTAAAGGATGTAAAAAGCATATAGATAAGGTGCTTCCACAGTCTTTTAGGAAAAAATAAATAAAAAGAACAATGTGGTATATCTAGAATAAAGACAGGTGAACGTCTTTCATGTTAGAGTTGCATTTCATCAATAATTATGACTTGGACTCAGAGTCACTTTTACCTACGTTCTTACTGAGTGTTACATACATTTCTTTAATGTTTAATAAGTTGTTTTGTTTGTTTGTTTGCTTGAGAACATGCAAGGATATACTCCATAAATGTTGCTATGCTTCAAATTATTTCAGAGATTTATCAGGGTTTTCTAGTTAAGGTTACTCTAATAAATCTACAAAATAAATATAATACATAAATTTCAAATAAACCATTGGTTTTAATTTTAATAGTTACCTTATGTCTTAATTTTAATCTTTCTCCTTTTCTCCCTTTATTTAACCCTAAAGATTGTCCAAATAGAGTTCTTTTGCTGATATGTGGATGATTCTGCCAAAGCTCCTTTGTTTCTAAAGTTCTTTAACAAAACAAAATTTCTCTGTAGTGTATCTTCACTGATCTCCAGAAGAATTCACAGAACTTCACAGAATAAGGACATGAAATTAAAGACAGCAAAATCTGGCACAATTACCCAAATTATTGATATTAAGCTATTTTTTATGCACTTAATATGTGCTATGCATTCATTTAGATTGGCTTTGTCCATTTGAACTGTAATGTGATTCATGTATATATTTTTAAGTTCCCTAGTAGTCACATTAAAACAATAAAAAAGATAAAAACGCAAACCTAATTTTAATAACACATTTCCAATATATTATCATTTCAATATGTATTTATTAATAAGCTATTTTATATTCTTTTTTTTCACACTAGGTCTTTGAAATCTGATGTATGTTTTATATATACAGCACATCTCAATTCTGACTAGTCACATTTTTTTGGAGGTTTATTTATTTATTTTAGAGAGACAGAGAGCATGGGGTGACGGGCAGAGGGAGAGGGGGAAAGAGTCTCAAGAGACTCTGTGCTGAGCATGGAGCCCGTTATGGGGCCTGATCTCAAGACCCTGAGATCACGACCTGGGCCAAAACCAACAGTGAACACTTAACCGACTGTGCCACCCAGGTGCCCCTGACTAGTCACATTTTAAGTGCTCAATAGCTTCATGAGGCTAATGGTTACCCTACTGAGCAGCGCTGGTCTAGTATTTTCAGGTATGTTATTTAATTTTCACAACCATCTTGTGAAGTCACTATCATTTATCCCCTTTTGCAAATGAGAAGACTGTAATTCAGAAATTGTGACTTCATAACAACTGGTAAGTGTAGGAATGAAACTTGAATTCTATTCTATTATAATCTTTCTCATAACTTCCGTTATAGAGATTTTTAAATGAAGTTAAGAATTTGGGGATTTGAACTTCCAGTTAATAGTTCTTAAACTAAATTGTGCTCTTCCTAGAATTTTTCTAGACGATAAAGGACTTTTAAAAGTTACACTCACAAAATACCTTTCAAAGGTAGACAAAACTGAAAACAACTCCCTATTTCATAGCCTTTACTGACTTCCGATTTGTTCCATTTCGAAGCATAAACAGCATATAATTGAAATTACTCCTTTGACTATGTAACCTTTCCTGGGGCTCTATTAAAGACACAAGGCTGTTTACTGTTATATTCTTTTTTTTCTACGATTTGTGATTTTTCAAATTACAATGTGAAACTTCTTTGTTCGCTAAGACTCTGCTTGATTTAGTTGTTTCCAATATTTTGGTGGTTGCTTGAAATTTCTTATTTATGTGGTTCTTTTCATCTTTAAGTGAAGACTCAAAAGCTGATTATGAAATATGGTGAAAACTCATTTTCACTCCATAGTAAAAATCTAATAAGAGAAAATGGACCAGCATTCAGCACAGAGACTTGGGCAGGTGTATTAAGAGGATTTTATTGTCAAAAACAAGTGTCTAACCCAGGAAGTCTTTGTGACATTGTGGATTCTCCTTTGAAATTCTATTTAAACAAAAAGTTCGAACATTTCTAAAAGGCTTATTCTATGCTACACTTGTAAAAAACACAAGAATATGTTTAGAAGAAAAGAATACATTTTCTGTTTCCTAAGAACTTAGTATAGAATGGATGACAGATACAACTGATTTATTAGGGAAAATAAACCCTAAGAGAAGACTAAAGTTGTAAATTTTAAATGGAGTATTTTAGGAATATAAGGAAGATGCAAATGAATTCTGATGAGATGAATTTGGGAATCAGGGAGCAAGTTGGGGGTCATGGAGAGTGGATCTGGAAAGGCAAATGCGAGACATCCTATGCAGGTAACAAGTTAAACCACCTCTATTAAAATACATAATATTTGCCAAATATTTAAATGACAAAGTCTTCTTAATTCAGTTGTCCTCAGGTAGGGGAGGTAAACTCTTTGAAGCCTTAGATCTTCCTATACTTTAACTCTATACATATTCTTTTCATAGCCTCTTTTGGGTTATTAATGTTGTTGCTCCTATTCCTTAGTCATTCAACAAAAATTTAAAACAAACAAACAAAACCAAGAAAATGGTGGAAATTCTTCTATCGTTGTTTTATTTTGAATGAAATTCTTTCTGCAGTTAGTTAGGAAGTCGCTTACAATCAGCACTTAGAATGGTTGGATTGCATGAAGTAGAGCCATCTTCCTGAATACAAGTCTGATCTCATAGACTGCAGATATTTATTTTCCTTGTCTTTTTTTTCTTTGGTTAGTGTTTTTATTTTTTCTTTTGTCTTTTTGGCTGCCCATGCTCTGTTTCTATTCCTTTGTCAATTTTCCTATTATTGGAACTACCTCTTCTCATTCCAGTGTCTTATGGTCAGTCTATAATTAGGGGCATTGTTAAGGAGATGGCATGAAAGACAAAGTAGATCAATTAGATGCTCCCTCCTTAAACTCAGAACTTGATCAGAGACAGTGAGAAACTGAACATGTTTGAAGTTTGACTCTTTCCAGGCAGTGGCACATGATTTCTACTGTTCCATCCATGAGACCACTATGCCAGGTCCTGCTTCTAAGAACCTTTTTCTCAGTGCACCACGTTTTAGTCAACTATGCGATCATTTGATTTTCTTTTTAAAATCACTTTTGGGGTACCTGGGTGGCTCAGTCAGTTAAACGTCTGACTCTTGATTTCAGCTCAGGTCATGAACTCAGAGTTGTGAGATCGAGTCCATGTCGGTCTCCATGTAAGATTTTTCTCTCTCTCCCTCTCTGTCTGCCCCTCCCCCCAAATAATAATAAAATAAAATAACTTTTGCTTAATTTAGTCAGAGATAATATCTAGTGCTTTCAATCCAAAGGACACTAATTGATGTACTAATCAAGTTAACAAAAATGGTTGAAATTCTTGCCTTGAGTCCTGGAAAAGCTTTTGTCTTCTATAAAATGGGGATATTAATATCTACTTGAAAGTTACTTGGGATTATTAAATGAAATAATGATATAAAGTGCTTATTCAGAGCAGGTGCTTAGAAGAGATGCTGAATATGCATATAGAAATTATTACCCAATGTAAGTTTCTGTGTGTGTATTCTCTACATCATTACACACATGAACCTCTCAAACCCTTAATACATACAATTCTTTTTCTATCACTGAAGGAAGATAGCTCCAAGCTTAGGGAATAATATACCTCTTCTTTTTATCAAATGCTAGAATTATATGCTTGGGTTTAGAAATTGTCTAGTGGTGAATGTATATATGAACAACAACAAAAATCATTCAGCCAGAGCTAGTTGTTGATAATAAAAACAGTATTTAAGGCCCTATGATAGATACAAAAAATATATATTATATATATTTTGCAGTATTTTTCCTATATTCAAGCCCACCACAGGGCCTTAAATATATATTTGTATATTCAGACATATTATACACATACACACATATTTGCATAGCTTACTATATATATATACATGTATATACACACACCCCCCCCAAACCCATCATATACATGCATACACATATATACATACACTTATATATAACCTAATAGATGTGTCTATATATATGTCTATAAAAATGTATATGTATATATATGTATGTGTGTTTAGTAAGTATTGCGATTTTCCATCACTTTGTCAATTTCAGAATTTTCTGGAGTTGTTGCAAAAGTGGCACACTTCGTAGGCTCTAAATGTTCATGGTAGATTTTCTGGGCCATGTATTTCACTTGGTTTAGCATAGTCATGGGTGCTATTTTCTTGAAGTAGGAGATGAGTGGTAGAATTCTTCCAAGGCTCCAATTAAATTATTTGTATCTGACTGCTATAAACCTGGTGCTAATTGGTATATGATTTTTACCATAATAAGTGTTTTAATGATCTAATGCACTTGGCTGGTTTTGTAGACCATTTCTTAGTTACATATTTCAGAAAAGATTTTAGAACGCACAGAAAAACAAAATGTAAAAAAGGTTCTTTTTGAGGACTTTGATTATATGTATGTACAGTGTCTAATTAGGGGTTATTTTAGGTTTTTATTGTGGTCTAACATGGGGTGCTAGGTCCTGAGCTGTTGCTTCAAACATGACTGTGTAAAACTGTTAAGAGAAAAGGAATCTATAGGCCATCATCAACTAGACTTAATTGTTTATAGAATCTGTTAACCACAGGTTGGGTTTGTTAAATTTTAGGATTTATACATATTTGAGAAGATTCGTTTTCCAGTTTGAAAAGCACAGCTTTAGGGAATATCGCACGGACATTTTTCACCCCTGGCTGAAGGAAGCAATGTTTTCTGGGATTATGTTGGTCATATCCATACAAATTGTGGCAAAAATATTATCTCTCCTTCACTATATTTCTAAAAACTGATTATCCAGCTTGATTATGAAATCTAGCTAAATCTAGCAGTAGAAAAATATTGAAATTTTAACATCAAACAAAACGTGCTTAGTTTTAGTTAGAATAACAGAGAAATAGCAAGAATCAATCAATCAGTCAATGCTGTTAGATTGCTCCTGAAGCATTTGTCTGCAAGCTCAGATTATATTTAAAGGAAACTATGGATATACCAATGAAACATGAAGTTATAAAGTACACGAACTTGAAGAACAGAACAACATGCACAATTCATTCGTTTTTGCCATTCATGCTATACAGTGTCAATTGCTAAATTTTATCAAACCTTGAGCTCCTAGAAGCCATATTTTTTTTTGTCAATTTATCCAGCCTGTGGTGCAGTAGATCACAACTCTTAGCACTAGCTGTTGTCATACCCTGAAGTTTTTTTCCCAGTATTTAATAGGAAATAATATAAAGTAATCAAACAGAAGTGTTTTAAGTGATAAGAATTTTAACGAGACACTGAAGAGTGTACTAATTAGATTTTCCATTAAAGAATATTCTTTGGAGAAAAACTGGAAATGCTAAGTCTTGCGGGAATATTACATAAAGCAATCTATAGGGAGAGATTACAAATGTCTTGACTTCCTAAGAAAATTACAGAAGGAAATAAAACAAAAATGGCTTTGATACACTGTATATAATGATTTACCTTAGAAATCACATACACACACACACAGCAATTTAAATACTATATCCTATTTGATATATGTCATTTAAAAAAATTTTGTACAAACTATGTTGTGCTCAAAAAATTTGTGTGATTAATGCATTGATTTAACTTCCCAATGCAGACTGCTGCTAGGCAGATTCTGATATTATTTATTTTTATTAGTTTATAATATGTCAATTTTTCTTGCTTATCTGTCAACTCCCAGAAAAATACATAAATCAAAAATGTAGCAATGTGGACACTAACAAGGCATAATTATTGTAGGGTCTGTCCTCCTTTAAAGAAAAAATACAATTACGTACCAGAATGCTGCTGGGATTAGGTCAGAATTTGCATAATACTGACTCATATTTTCTTAACAATTTTATTGTCTGATAGACAATAGCTTTTGCAAATCTATAATCCCTTATTATTTTCCAGCTTTATGTTTTGGAGTCTAATAAAGAGTTCAGTCAAAACAAGATAATTATTAGAATCTAACCATAGAAAACTTTAATTACTCAGTGGCATGTTTTTAAGATTAGGTCAGGTTTTTTATGAATTTTATATAAAGTAACACAAGGCAATTAAGCTTGCCTAAAGGTAATTTTTTACAGCTAAATTTATTCATTTTTCTACAGATAAATATTTAATAGAAAATACTTCAATCATTGTATAAGCGTAAGAAAAAATTCCTACTTCAGCATAATCTCTAACCAGCAGTTCTAAGACTGGAGTTATTAAGCAGTTAGAGGGCTAACAGGAGATGATGAAAATTTGGAAAATGTTAACTGCTATAAAATAATAGCTGCTAATGTGGAGGATTATGAAACACCCAGTAGCAGAATAAGTAACAAATAGATCCTTTCTGAAGTCCTGAAGGCTGGGGGTGGGATCCGGGGTTAAGTAACCGTGATATATTTATAGAGGGCAAGGGATCACCATAAAATAAAGCAGCAAATAGTAAAGAAGTCAATGTAAAAGAGAGGCCGGGGATTTAGGGTATAGAGATCATAAATTTTCATCGATATAAACAGCCTGTGTACCTCAGGAGTTGAGGTTTAGCTATAATTTCAGGTCTGACCTATAGGCCTTTTGTGTTCACAGTGCATGCACGATCAAGATGCCATCTAAGGAGGTGTAAAAAAAAGGGGGAAAGAAAGAAAGAAGAAAAAATGATTCAGATCTGTGTGATTTACTCATTTAATCATCCTCAAATCCATCCCTAACACAAGAGCACAGTAGTTGAGAAGATTTTATTGTCTCACTAAATTACATTTAATTCTTACCCTAGCATATCCTATAAACAAGAAAAGTGAATGACGTTTCTTCTACCATGTTCTACCAGAGGAAAATTGTTAAATTTTTATGCACGGCTTCTCAGAAGTTCATTTTCCCTTTCTTATATAGCTCAGACTTCCACATTTACATGTTTTAATTTTAAATATGTATTTTAAGACCCACTTAAAACATAGTAGATTAAAAAAAAGCCTTAGTGTTTAAATGAGCTTGTTTAATGGTTTAACAGAAGCCATAAAAGCAAGCAAATCAACATGAAAGAACTATTAAGTATTTAGCTTTTTAAAAGAATTATCCTGAAATAGATTACTGAGTTGTTAAAAAAAATAAGTAAGCTACATGAAAATCCCATCTTCTTATTCAGGGACATTGATTTTAATATATGTAGGCACTAAAATAAGCTTTTTGTTTTAAATTGCCACTTAATGAACAAATTATATTACTGCATTTGTGTGTGTGTGTAATATGTGCCTCTATATACGTGATGTCTATTTCTCTTTCTATATGTATGCAGCAGAGCATGACTTTTAGCACTGGTGTGCATTGTATATATATACAGAGAGAGAGAATGAGAGATTGATAAAAAAAATATATATATATATACATATATATACAGGGAGAGAGAGAATGAGAGAGTCTTTATATAGGTCACACACTGTGTTTTGGGGATAGAGAATGTACTATATACACACACAGTTACTACTAGGTTAGAACAGTCAGAAGTTAACATAAAGTTAAGTAAATGATATATGAAGAGTGTTTATTTTTTTATTGTGAATAGTTTATTCCATATTTTTTAATTAAGATCTCAGAAAATACACCTCCAAAACAGTCAGTCAAGCATTAATATTAACCTTAAAGGAGTAGGTATTTTTTTTCTAAATATTTCATGGGATCAGCTGTATTTCCATCTTAACACACACAAAAAATATGGAGATTTGTTTCATCTCTTTATGCCATTGTAAGAAATAAAATGCATCAGATGAGTTTGGACTTTCAAATAACAAAATCTGTCAAAAGCGCTCTCAAGGCCCACCTTCGTCGGCCCTTAAGGACAGGGCTCTTTTCTTCATCCACTAGGTTGCACTGTTGTACAGAAAAACAAAGTGTGCGTGTGTCCCGCAGCACAAGAATAGGGAGCAGCGCGCTGTGAGGAGCCTCATAAATACTGTTACTCTGGTTTCACTAACTACAGAAAGAGATCAAGACAGAAAGACTGGCATTTGGACATGTTTTCTTTTTCCTCAAAGCCAGAGCCAGTGTCCTGGATTTTGTGTGGAGTTTCTTTGAAGATAGACAAAAGATACTAAATTTTTATTTTTGGTAGTAAGGGAAAGGGTGTGAATGAAAGATTGGATGGCTGGGAAAGAATGTTGGTCAACACTTTTCAAATTAAGATGTAGAGGACTATTAAATATTTCGGTAGTTGTTGACCCTTCTAGAAAGTGGCAAAACTATTTTTCATAACTTTTCCTCTGAAGCCACGCATTGTTTAAATATAAAATTCCATAAAGGTAAACTATATGCTTTCCTATTGGTGTCACCATGTGATGGTTAATGATTATGTTTGAGTAACTAAGTATGTCTGTATCACTTAATCGTTTTTCCTCTACGGCATCATCCAAACTACTCATCTCTTTGTATGATGAGCAAATAAACAAACAGAAGCAGATTTCCCTTTCCTTTATTGGTATTATCCAAACCATGCTAAGAGAACATTTGTAGGATTACCCTTGTATCTGCTAGCATATTTCCCTGTCTACATATAGGCTGTACTTTATCAAGGAAATTACTTACAGAGAATCAAGTAGGGGGAGGTTAGAAAAGCTATTCCTTTAGTTCTGGTGTAAATCATTGGGAATTTTTGCTTCATGGATTAGCACCTCTTGTATCCTTCATCTCTTCAGGGCAGTAAGCTGAGACAATCATAATGAAGACCAGAGCTATTGGCTACCACCACCACAACACTTTTAGGGGGAATAGGTCATCAAAAAGACCTGAGTCTGGAACTGGTTATTTCAGTTGTATTGATAGAAGATTCACATTTGGTAACTGTCCTACTTCAAGGTTTTGACTATTTCACTAACAACTTCTAGCCTATCTAATTTCTTACTGTGTTATGACTTTGACAATGAAGATCTGATAAACTTTTGGTCCAAAGGATAGGAGAGAAAAACAAATCCCGTGAATTATGCAAGCATATATTAATGTGTATTAATTCATAGATGGCACACATTTTATTTTATTTTATTTTTTTTAAAGATTTTATTTATTTGACAGAGAGAACACAAGCAGAGGGAGAGGGAGAAGCAGGCTCCCCACTGAGCAGGGAACCCGATGTGGGACTCGATCCCAGGATCCTGAGATCATGACCTGAGCCGAAGGCAGACGCTTAACGACTGAGCCACCCAGGCGTCCTGGCACACGTTTTAGAGAAGGAATTATGTTTATGAAAAATACGGTATCTCCTTTGTTAGAATAAGGGTCTTTTGGGATCTGCATGTTTGAAATGTTCTCCAAGAGGCTATTTTCTCTAGGCTACTGCCTTCAGATAAGGCTTCACCCATACCTGTTGCAGGCACAGAGATTTTATTCAGTACTTAACGACTACCAGGAAGTGAATCTTTACAGCTTTATTTCAATGTCACCGTTTCCCTTCAAAGTCAAACTATGTTTTACGTATTATAGTTGGTCTGCTTTTTTTCCAACTGTGACCCAGAGAAATGGGAGTTAAAATTTCCTACATATCTGATAATTGTTTATATTTCTATTTAGTTTTTTTCCTTTTTCAAATATGCCAATTTGTTTAGCCTGTCTTTGAAGGTGCTGGTGTTTGACAATACATTTGAAAAATATCAGCATGGCAACTGAAATGTGATTGGTGTTCAATAAATATTGAATGGAAAAATATATGTATTTGCTAGGTAGCTACTATTTACTGAGCCCTCACTATAGGTTAGTTGCACTGGTCAGTGTTTTATACGTATTATATCATATGATCCATATCATCAATGGGATGAAGTGTGCATTATTCCTACTGTGACATATAAAAAAGGCTTACAATGCTTAAGACACTTTCCAAATTAGTGAAAAATAGATTTAGGATTTGAATTCAAATCTGGTGTGTCTGCTTCCACTATTTTGGAAAAATAATACTTTTTATTTAGAATTTTCTACGAATCCAGGCTCAATAAACCAATAAACATGTATTTATTGAACATTAACTCTTTCCCTATATATATATATATATATATATATATCCAGATCTAATGAGATTACAAAAACTAGAAAGCAAATTGCTAACCTTGAGACATACTTGATGGAGTTGGGAAGAGAGATAAACTGTACAGACAGAGAGGATCTGAAAGCAATAAGAAATTAGGTACTATATCATATGGTATGCTCAAGTCTTTTTGACATTCAGAGAAGAGACAATCATTGTTGGACAGCAATTTATTAACAATGATTTCAGGATACAAACCATTCATTCAGCAAGTATCTAGAATCCATCTGCCAAGTACTGGCTAGGTATTATAGTAAAGAGCTTTAAATTCAGATACAAAGCATTTAAAGCAGATAGAAATAAAGATTCTGGAGTAGGGCCAAAGAGAATAAAGAAAAATAAAGAAAGGAAGCATTAAACTGAGACATAGCTCCTAAAGAAGTGGTGATTGTAATCTGAAGCATGAAAAAAAAATAGTTTTGTTTTGCCTGTTGAGGTCTTTGACAGAAAGCTGGGAAGAACAGTTAAAATTTATCCAATCAGTAGCTATGTCATACTGAAGATTCCTAGGAAGGAAAATTTAAGGGGTGCTCTTAGAAATATTTGTTGCTGTATGGGATGGATTCCTAAGTTTGAACATGGGAGTAAGGTCAACCGGTTCTTTAATTTTTTGAAAGCATAGAATGCTTCTTGGGTATTCATGAATTATTCCTGATACACTTTAAAATCATATCTGATTTTGTAGGATTATTCTTTTGTAAGACAGAATGCTATTAATCACCATTATATTAGTACCTCACACAGTGCCTGGAACATAATTCATGTTCACTAAACACTTGTGTGATTGAAATTAATTTGGGTTTCTCACAGATCTATCCATACTTTAAAATTGTCAAGTGAATCCAAATATATCAACATGAAGCAAATGTTTCCTGATCAGTATATATTTTCTTCTTTATCTGAAGTATTGATTGCTTTGTGTTACTAATTTGATCCATATTACTCAATTGGGTAAAATTTGTGGTAAAAGCATGTATTTGCAGAAATATATATATATATATAATATATTGATATACATATATATACAACTTATACTTGTATGCATAAATCTGTGAATTTTATTTTTTTATGAAAGAAGGACAGCTAATTTTTCTGGTATCTAAGATAGTGTTTTAATTTAAACATCTACTAAATACACAGTGGGTATAAATACCAGCTGTATAAAATATGGTAGACATATTAGATTTTGGCATTTGGATAGAGGAAGACAACATCTGAAAATACAGGTATGAATTTTGCATCAGTCTCAGAAGATGGTGCACCACAGTAATACCAACTACATTTACAAATGCACATGTGTGTTGGCAAATATGAAATATAAATCTGTTAGAGTCAGTACAAGTTTCTGAGAATTGTTCATTATTCAGCATGGACTCGAAATCATATTTTTATTTCTTCCAATTAAAGTGGATATTAAGGACCATCCTCTCTTGAAGGGAGAGGTGAGTCAACTTGTCCAGTTGAAATAAAAGGAGAGTGGACAAATCCAAGAAGGAAAATTTAGAGAATACACAATTCATACTGTTTCTTCTTTTTTTAAAGTTGGTTAATGATTCCACTTGGTGCATTGGACTATTGTTATTGATTTAATTGCTTTTTGCAAAATTCATAAGAAAGATTGATTTTAAATAAGTATGGAAGTTTGGTTAAATTTCAGATGTTTCTCCACCCTTATAGAGCTCTAGAAATTTAAAAAGGTGACAAAAGAGAAAGATAGTGGTTAGGTAATTTGAACGAGGCTTTAAATATTAGTCATTATTTTTTCAGGTTCTTCATGTAAGAACTTTTTTTTTTCACATTTTATCTTTGTGTGGAGACATTTGCTCTTTCTGAATCCCTACATATTCTGTCTTCCTCAATTAACACCACTAAGCTCCTACTTATTCAGGAAATATTTTATTTCATTTTTAATTTGCTAACTTAATGGCAGATTCTGCCAGGGTATTCTTGGCTGCTGAGACCTAGTCTTAAACACTTGATGAACACAATAAGTACATTAACAGAAGGGTCCTTGTGCTCCCTACAGAGATGTTACATGTTCTGTAGACAATCAATATAAAGTATAAAAACAATAACTTTGGCAAATACAATTCACTTATATGTACTTGTTCGATAGACACATCATGGGACTGTGGCAGGTAAAGGTACATGGTGAACTAGTCCTGTAGTACTGACTCTGCTCTTCCATGTCAATTTAGTACATAACCAGAGGAAATATATTTTAAAAAGGAAAACTTTCCTCATGAAGCACATAGCTACTGTTAATCGATTGACACTAGATCTAGACACACACATACATTTAACACACGTCTATTTGGAATGTGAAATCAAAAGTAAAATATAAATCAAATTATCCTTCAGAAAACTGCATATTTTAAAGTACCGTGTTACACATTTATTGCACTTATTGGCAAGGGTGATGTTCCTTCTTCCTTCAAAATCCTGACCCTGCATCTTTCTGCTCACCCTTCCCCCTTCATCATCCTTCTCCCTGATTCTCCCCCTTGACCTTCCAAGTGTAATTTCCCGTGGCTAAAGCTACTTTATATTTATTATAATAACTCTCACTCTCACTCTCTCTTTCAATCTCTTTTAGTAGGAACAATAAGCTGACTGATGGCTAGAAAATTAGCTCAGGAAACTCTCTTTTTCTCTCTCTCTTCACACATACTCTTTCCTCACTTTCCTTGTTAGACTAGTGAACACATTTAACCTGTGACTCTATCACATGCTTATCATTAGGCCAGCACATTTTAGTCCATTTCTACTCAAACACATCTATAGGATGTGACTGAGGTTTCTCATTAGAATTCCAGGGGTGAGAGTGTGTATAAAGTCTTGTGCATATTATGCATACAAAGTCACTAGTCAAAATATTTCAGTTATCTCATTTTCTGTAACCCCTCCCTCCTCTAAACAGAGAAACATGTTTAAGTTACCTTTCCTGGGATTCTAAGAAAATTAAATCATTTTAACTTCTCCTTTCTTGTGTTTCCTGAGGGGGGGAATAGCAGTGGCATCAAGTAAATATGGTCCTTTTTATTAAGGAAATCACAACTATAAAAACGATAAATATTAACAATAGGAGACAAGTAATGGCAACAGAAAATAGAAATAGAATTTTTAAGCATGAAATGGTATATTGGTCATACACCAAAACCACACAGAAATAAATCATGGCTAAAATGTTAAACTTCATGTTACAAATATCATGCTCGTTGTTTATAAGTTCAGATGCTACAGTCTTCAAGGCAATAAGCAAAATGGAGAATATCATGATTTTACTTAGTGCAGTTTTGTAATTCAATACATAATTTGGCTTCACATTTTCTTTTTTCTCTCTCTCTCTCTTTTTTTTGGCTTCACATTTTCAATCAAATGTTTTAACTGAGATTCTCTGTATTTCTTAAAAAGGTTGGATGTATCTGTTAAATGACAAGTTGATATAATTCATATACTTATTGAACATCCTAAATTTATGTAAAAATTAAATGTCATTTAAGGATGAAAGAATTAAATCTGTCTAAATTTGGGGTGTTTGTACTTAATGTAGCTTGTTTTATACTACTATTTACAGTAGAAGAAACAACATTAACATTAATACATAATGTGTCACTGGTGATGAACTAAACCAGAGGTCAGGAAGGGCGTCTGTGGCTGCCTTCTACCCTGCATAGAAAATCACTGCTATACTGGACAGTCCATCCAACAGTGTTCCATCACGGTTCTCTCCTTGAGCCTTCCTTTTCCAAGAGAAAGCCCAGGCAGATTTTGCATACCAGCAGCCCTACTCTCAGTGAAATTAAGCATTTTTCTAGAATTGGAAATTGGGTAGGTTTTAGAAGAGAATTTTAATACTTAAATCACGTTTTTTACTGTTTTGTTTTTAGCAAAAATTAGTCCCAACCCTGGAGAGGTTTCTCTGATAAATAACCTGAAGCTCTAAATAAGAGCTTTCAAATAGAAAGAAGCAGATTATCATTGGTCTTCACAGTGTTGTCTTAGACAGATTATTTAAAATATCAAAATAGTTGTCAACATATAAAATTAAAAGATTTACATGGAAAGCCAGATTCCCAGCTTCTTAAAAAAAAAAAAAAAGAAAGAAATGTCCCACAACATAGAATGTGCTTCCCCAACAAATCAACAATCGGCTAGAAGTAAAAGATGACTGCTCTTTACAAAGAATATGTTCTCTCCGCATCTCCCATGCCCAGGGCCCTCAACATTGTATTCCAGTGTTGGTTGCTGTTTATCATCACCACATCTGCACTTCTGCTTATCTTATACTGGACCCACTTCATTCTTGGGTCATCTGCTTGACTTGTGTAGGTATTTTAGTTTATGACAGCCAGCTTAGAACTGATGTGATCAGTTGAAGAGAAGAAAGATGAATTATCGAGCCTTGTTATATAAGAGAAATGGAAGATGCAGGTAATAAATGGCCAAACTTGCATTGAAATTCAAGCCTTTTTAGCTCTGTGTCTGAAATCTATTTACCACTGCACTAACTTTTCTAAATTCTCATTCAGTCACTCTTATTTATTCACCATGTTCCACATCAAAAGGAACTTTTGAGTTACCATAAGTCAGATTTTAAAATTATGATTTCAAGATTTCAAGATTCTGTTTACATGTACCTTATACACATCTTTATTTTTTTTAAAGATTTTTATTTATTTATTTATTTGACAGAGAGAGTACCTCATACACATCTTGATGAAGTGGCTAAACATTATAGAAGAGATCATCCTCACCTCCCTTAATTTCTGGTGTTATAAAAGTTTCTTTGTAAGGTAGCTAGGAGTCATTCTCCAAATGTACATACTAACTTAATATGATGTTATGCTTTGTTAGGATATAGGCATTGTTAGGTTCAGTACTGCCCAAACGGTTTTAGTCAGAGACCATTTAGTGACATATTTGGGAACTCCATTATCTCCCTTAACACTTTGAACATATCTCTAGGACAATGCTTCAGAGTGCACTTTTATTATTTGCTTGCATGACTGTTTCTTTGACCAAGTGAAACTAATAAAACTTTTTGTATTGATGAAAATTTCCATAATGTGCACTAATATAATAACACCTCTTGTTATAGTGAGCACTTGAAATGTGGCTAGTATGATTGAGGAACTAAATTTTTTTTTTTTTTTTAGATTTTTTTTTTTTTTATTTGAGAGAGAGAGAATGAGAGACAGAGAGCATGAGAGGGAGGAGGGTCAGAGGGAGAAGCAGACTCCCCGCCGAGCAGGGAGCCCGATGTGGGACTCGATCCCGGGACTCCAGGATCATGACCTGAGCCGAAGGCAGTCGCTTAACCAACTGAGCCACCCAGGCGCCCTGAGGAACTAAATTTTTAATGTTATTTATTTTATTATTTTAAAAATTTTATTTATTTATTTATTTATTTATTTATTTATTTATTTATTTATTTATCAGAGAGAGAGAGAGAGAGCACAAGCAGGGAGAGTGGCAGGCAGAGGGAGAAGCCAGGTTCCTCGCTGAGCAAGGAGCCCGATGCGGGACTCGATACCAGGACCCTGGGATCATGACCTGAGCTGAAGGCAGACACTTAACAGAATGAGCCACCCAGGCATCCCTTAATGTTTATTTTAAATAATTTAAATTCAAATAGTCACACGTGGTTTGTGGCTACTATTGCACAACTCTAGACTGTGAGTTTTTCTGGGCTGGAACTCTGATTTGTACGTTTTTCTATCTTTCGCGCCTTGTGCAGTAGACAATAAACATACATTGAATGAATGAATAAAACCAACTTATAAATAAGTTGGACATGTGGCAATGTAAAATCAATCAATTGCAGGAGGATCAAGAAACTCCTCCATAAGAAAATATTGCAATATGGAAATTTGGGATGGTTTCCAATATGAATAGGGGACAGTTAATGACGGACAGTGGTAACCAATTCTTGGTGTTTAACAGAACTTCCTGAATTCACTTTTCTTCTAGAGGAAAACATTAAAACTGGGGTGACATGTTCACAGAAGAGAGAGCTTCATTTATGACCTCCGTGGTCTCTGATATAAAATTATGAATCGTAAATATAGAGGGAGATTTGCCTGTATCTCAAACTATTTGTAAACATGGATTATTCTTATGAAGGCTTTGGATTACAACAAATAATTACACATTGAATTATTTGGGGGGATATGGCAGTGATCACCACCAAAATATAAAATAGTTCCTCTTTGTTTGCCCTTATGCAGTTAAGCTGGAAAAGCAGGATTCCAGGTCCTGAAAATTCCTTCTAACATTAAAATTGAATTATTTCAGTTGGTCTAATACTTAAGGCTATTTTTTTTTTCCTTTTTGGGTTATAAAAGGGAACCCTTGCAAAACAAGACAACTGCTTAGGATATCTTAATACACAGAAGGTTTAATTATTCATCTCTATGTAAACTGCAGTTTCTAATCCATGGGCCTAAGCATCTCAGTGAACAAGCAGATGTGAATATTTTGGTTCCAAAAGAACAGAAGACAGTGTTGCACTGTGGATTTACTTGTCACAGAGATTGAAAAAGAATAATTGCTCAATAGAGGTACGCTATAGGTCGTGTCAGAAATGATTCCTTATTTCCCTTTGTACTATTATCGGGCACCATTTTTCAGAGTCCTTGAAGAGAATCCTATAGTTTTTATT
The DNA here is from genome assembly GCF_054177405.1 of Leptonychotes weddellii. NCBI lineage: Eukaryota > Metazoa > Chordata > Mammalia > Carnivora > Phocidae > Leptonychotes > Leptonychotes weddellii. The sequence continues at coordinate 121,005,123 of NC_138372.1, read as the reverse complement.
TCCTATGAATATCTGAAAATCTTCTGATTTCATGACTTTGTATAATATTTGATTTCTTCTATAGTAGACATGTTTGTGTTTGCATAAGGCAGAAAATTAATTAGGATATTTCAAAGTAGGTGTACCTTATTAGCAAATGGGTGAAAAGGCTCACTTTCAACTAGTCTGGCCATTTTTAATAAAAAGACGTTGATTCAGACAAAGAGGTAAGAAAACTAAAGGCTTATTAGATTTTAATGTAATGCAGATATAGCCTGGAGGGACTAACTATTTCAGAAGACACATGAAATTTCAATACTTATCTTTGAGGTGCCATTTTGAATTCCTTTCCACTTACTCTAAAGCATTTCAGGTCTGTTTCTGCTTAAAAAATTCAGGTCAAAATAATTTCACATGAAATTAATTTTCTTTACCCACAGGAGACTCACATTAGCTCAAACACAGTTAGAAATTAACAGGAACCAGTTTTTCTTGTTTTCTACATGCTACTGATAGAGATAGTTTGGATAACTTGATATTAAGGTCTGTAGTTTAAGGTTTCATGTTCTTTTCTTTAAGATTTTTCTTGTTAGTGTTCAAATATGACTGTAATTGAAGTTTTAGGAGACAGTGACTATAGTTTCAGAAATCAAAGCTGTTTCCTGTCCAATTATAATGCTCAACTAACTATTGTTCCCTCCAATGGACCATATCTATTCTGATGTAAGAACTCAGTGATGATGCTTATGTTCAGTGTGCTTTGATTTTTCTAATCTGACAGTAGAAATTACCCAGGCTGTGATTCAAATTGTAGCAAATTCATGTAGTTCCAAAATGAGCCTAGAATTATGTTATCCTTGTAGAATATTTCTTTGTCTTTATTTATGCAAGGCATGTGCCACACATGCCTCACTAGTAGAAGCCTTTCTACTGAACATATTTGAAAGTTAATTTCAATTGAACATATTTGAAAGTTAATTTCAATTCATTTATATTGCAGGCATGAGAAAGAATAGGTTTCTACGTAGTTCAAGGAATCAAACGTTGATGACTGATAATGACTTTCTCTACTATAAACTTAAGTAACCCCCATTTGCATTCCTATATATTAACCTTTAACTGGAAAGCCTTTATGCCCTATACAGTTGAAATATTGCATATAAACTATTGTTTCTAATGACCTAAAATTCTACAAACAAGTTTTCGTTGGGCCGTGAGTTTTTTCTGATTCCTTCTTGCCTTCTTTATCTTTCTTTTTCTCTTATCTATCCCTGAATTGAGAGGGCATACTGGTCAATGCTGTGAAATTAGAGGAGACATTAGAGGGAATACTGGTCGATGTCATGTCATATTCAGCAAATTAGAATTTTATTATGGGTATTATGTCAAATTGAGCATTTCTGTAAAGAGTCTTTCAAACTTATTTTTTTTATGTATTAAGAAACTATAATATCAATGTTCTCATAGCCAAAACTGATCATGGCATTATGGTTATGCTTACGATCATCCTGCTTCTTTGGAATGGTATTCATTTGACAAGAAAGTATGAGTTTACAAGAAGTAACTTTATGTATATACATACATTTCATTGGAGCCATTTTCTTGGATATTTCTATTTGAGAGTGCCAAATTATTGAAGAAACTTCACAAATCTCAAAATACATTACATTTTGTCTTCCTTTTATTCTATGTTTTGAGGATTATTGGAAGCAAAATGGAAAACACTGATGCATGCTAAATCAACTTGGCTCAGGAACCAAATATGGTTAAATTCACATATGTTACCTGAAAACTAACACCTTTGTTCTCCCCTATGGTGCCCTTTGAAAGTGTATTCCATTATTTCTTCTGCAGGTTTGTTTTGATAGATTCTGTGATAGCTGGTTTGAAATACATATGCATACACACACTGTAATTTTGCTACTATTTGTTCTGTAGGTTTAATCAGTTACCATATTTGATAAATTCTGTTTTTCAAATGAAAAGGCTGGATATCTTAAGAATTTAGGACCTTGAGTGACATTTTTGGTTTTTCCAATGCTCCAAATAATACTTGATTTTCCTTTATTATTCCTTTAACAAGTAGTTATCCAGCCTCTTTTTCAATATCCATTTGACAAATACTGATTAAATCTCTAAAATGTGTGAGAACTCTCATAGTTTCTGGGTCCGTAGCAGTGAACAAACAGATCAGCTCACTGCACTCCTAGCGCTTATTTATCTCATCTCTCTGTCTCTTTCTCTCTCTCAGTTCCTTAGAATCTAGCTTTTAACGTTTGAATAAGACCAAGAGTACATTTAAATTTCCATTTTTAGTTTTAGTTATTTGTAGACTTGTCTATTTTTAAATTTATGTTTAATGAATATCAAACATGACACAGACATAGTTATTGAACAATCCTACTTACATTAATTTTTTTTAAAGAAGCAGCTGCTTTTTCCTTTCCATTTGCTATAGACAAGCCTTTTATTTTTCTATGATAGATCCTCCATTGCTTTCAGTTTGAAATTCCCTATACCAGATAACACAAACAAATGAATACTCCCTTTTTTTTTTTAAGATGTTATTTATTTATTTGACAGAGAGAGACACAGTGAGAGAGAGGGAACACAAGCAGGGGGAGTGGGAGAGGGAGAAGCAGGCTTCCCGCTGAGCAGGGAGCCTGATGCGGGGCTCGATCCCAGGACCCTGGGATCATGACCTGAGCCGAAGGCAGACGCTTAACGACTGAGCCACCCAGGCGCCCCTGAATACTCCCTTTTAAGATAACTTCATCAAACCATATTTTTCTCAAAAGTGAAGATAATAATTTGCTCTCAGGGCTGTTTAAAGATTAAATGATATCAAGTAGGTAAAAATTCCTGGCATATCACTGAATGAAAGTTACCTTTCTCTCTTTAATTTTCATGGCAAATTTTACCTATAGCAACTATTCAGTTGTCCTAGTTCTGCTCCCTGGAGTCACACAGTATTCTTCTATCCATATACAAGGGTTTATTTTTATCCATATACAAAATATTCACATATTTTGTCTCTTCTTCCGACTGAACTTCCATAAATCCCTCAAACATTCCTTAACTGCTATAGTAAAGCATTTCTTCACCACTCACAGATAACTTGCATCTGATGGGATTTTAGTTTGCCCATCAATGTAGTGTCAGTCATTGAACACAATATTCTAGAGTGATATGACTTGTACAGTGTAAAAGAAAGTTACCATCATTTATCATATTCTGACCATTGGACGTCTGTGAGGGTCACCTTAAAGTCACTTTTTCATATGCTAAACCACTCTGTTGGCACCTTTTGAACTGATGGTCAATGAATGATCCTTATTTTTAAATTATTATTATTATTGTTATTTTTAGTATGAGCTCCTCTGCAGAGTGTTCTTTCCCATCCTTTATATGTACAATTAGCTGTTAAAATAAAGAATGTCTATGTGTATTCTATTTCAGTTGTCTTTTAAATGAACACTTACTATGTGTCAACTATATTCTAGGCAATACAAGTTGCAATGAAAACAAACACATAGTCACATCCCTGTGGAACTCTCATGCAAGTAAGGAGATAGATATGTAAAAAGTCAAAGCCAATGCAACAGATGTTTGCTTTACATCTCAAAACCTGCAACAACTGATCTGACCCATGAGAGTTTGAGAAGACTTGAACTGAACCCTGAGTAAAGTGTATACAGTGGTCGGCAAAGGAGCAGAGTAAAGTGAAGTGGGATAAAGTTAGGAGCAAGCTAGTCAGAGGGATGGAGCATGGAGAAACGTGTGAGGTTTTTGAACAGTGGGGTTTAGGGTACACGATTATTACTGTAGAAGAAATGAGACTGAAGAATAGATGGACCCAGAGTTGAAGGGACTTCAATGACTAAAGAAGTCAAGAAATAGTTTATATTTACTTCTAAGAGATAATAAGTTTAAAAGGATTTTAGGTTATGGAGACATTATTTAGACTTTCAGGATATTTCTGGAGTACATAATGAAGTGGGGGGAAATTAATGATTGAGAAACTATTTAAAGGCTATAGTAATGATTTGGATAAGAGATGATGAAGGCCCCTGAAATAAAATAATGGTTATATTTAATTAAATCTTTTCTGCACATTATACATACAACACTACTGATTAAAAGATTTCATTTATCACTCCCCTGTAATACTTCCCTGCTGGAAACACGAAATCATTCTAGACTTAATACTACCTGTCAGTACCTTTTGTTTGATGAAGCTAGAAATCCATCCAGATCATTATCATTCTATTCATTTTTCTCCATTTTATCTGTAAAGATATAATAGGATAGTAAAACTGTTCCTCTTTCAAATATTCATTTCTTTGTAAGTCCATAAAAGGAAAGTTTAATTTCCATTGGAAAAAGTAGATTTGAATGACTATATAGATAATAGTAATCCTTAGACATTTTTTAAATGAAAAATTTGTTTACAATATGTCTGTATGTGTGTATACATACACATATATATACATTATATATACACACATGCATTGTATATCTTCCATACATATTGAAATGATTCAACTTTTACTTAAACTTTCAAAGGAAAATTATTTTCTACAGTATACTTTTGGTTTGTTTAATCCTTGGAGAGGCTTGTCAAAACCAAAATACAAGACTTGCTCACTTATTGATATATCATTAAAATTCATAGTTCTGAATTTATTTTAGCATGTGAAAGGGATAATTCCTTATAGACTATTGCATCAAATAAAACTACAACCAAAATATTACCTACATTTGCCTCCAAATTATGCTTCATAAATTACTTAATGGTATTTTGACAATTTTATTTTATTTTATTTTATTTTAAGTTTTATTTATTTATTTGAGAGAGACAGAGAGAGAGAGCACAAGCAGGAGGAGCAGCAGAGGCAGAGGGAGAAGCAGACCCCCTGCTGATCAAGGAGCCCCGGCAGGGCTCAATCCCAGGACCTTGAGGTCATGACCTGAGCCGAAGGCAGATGCTTAACCAACTGAGCCACCCAGGAGACCCGACAATTTTAAATAACATTACAAAGCCTACAGTTTCAATAAGAATAAAACTTTTCAATTGTGCTATATAAAACCAATGTAGTAAAACCTTAGAAGGCATGTTTTTATATTCCAAACCTGAACTCAGAACAGACTACTAAGTAGTTTTACAGAAATCAGAACGTTTGCTGCTGCGATAAAAAAAGCACGAACATACAAATGAGTTTTTTTTTTTCTGTAATAAGACTATATAAATACAGTTGGTAGGCTTTTTTCTTCTTAACTTTTGCTTTGTTTCTGCCTCTCATTTATTCTTAACCATCTTCCTGTCTTCTGCTTTTCCTCTGTCTTTTCTTTGTGTTTCTGTCCATGTTTTCTTTCTATTATATTTTCTTGCTTCTTTTTTTCTCTAGGCACCCCCATACCCCTGCCACTATGGACTCATCTCTTCTTTCCCTAGCAGCATGCTTCATTTGCCTACTTTCTTTTGGTTTTAACATTTTCTTCTCAGTTCTTGTCTTCTTTACTTGGGTCTTTTCTCATTTGAATTAAATTTTATTCTCTTCTTATTCTTCTGTTGTTTCTCTGTCTCTTTTGCTCTGAATTCTTCTTTTGTATATTTTTTTCCTGACTCTGTTTAGTCCTTGCTCTACCCTCCTCTATTTTAGGTTTTTAATTCCCTTTCTGATTCCACTGGTGTGTTCCATATTTGCTGTTCTGATTCTTCAATTTTTTTTCTCATTTTTTTGGGGGTGCACATCTTACCATCCAGTTAGTGACAATGTAATCATAAAATAATTTCAAGAATCATTTCACTGAAAATAGCGTGAGAGTATTCATTTTTCACTGTAGTTTTTATCTGTTGAATGTCCATGGATGCATTAGAAGTATTCTTTTTTAGTTTTCCTTAGAAATGCACAATTTATTCAATTGTTTTAAAATTATAATAGGTACTGGATATGCTATTCATCTTTCCATAACTACCTGGAGAAAGTTAACTACTTAGAAGACAGAAATGATATTAGTGACAAAGTTCAGAAACTGAATTCAAACTGTTCTTTGATGGAATTGATTTACTTTTTTTTTTTTTTTTTTGCTTTTGTCTATGTGATTCGGGGAAATCTTAACCCAATCCACATGTTTCGTGCACGCATACCAGAAGCCACTCACTATTTGTGGGTGCTTTGAATTTCTCAGGAGGAGTGAGAGGAAATGATAATGCTGATCCTTCCTCATGAAAGAACATTTATTAAGCTTATTCCAGCATGTGATGTTACTTTTTTTTTTTTTAAGATTTTATTTACTTGACAGAGAGACACAGTGAGAGAGGGAACACAAGCCGGGGGAGTGGGAGAGGGAGAAGCAGGCTTCCCGCGGAGCAGGGAGCCCGTTGCGGGGCTCGATCCCGGGATCACGACCGGAGCCGAAGGCAGAAGCTTAACAACTGAGCCACCCAGGCGCCCCGCATGTGATGTTACTTTATGCCTGTCAGAGAAATATTACCTAAGAAACAGTTACTTATGAAAAAGGGACAACAAATCCTGTAAATTAGAGCAGTACATTAATCCTGCCTTCATTAACAAGTCAAGCATTTTGTATTGTGTGATGTCCCAAATACATCGTAGTATGTTTACTATATAGCTTTACTTATTAACTATCTGATAGTTGAGGTTACCAATATTGAAAATACTACTTGGCTGACATGCCATGCAACAGTTTGGAAAGTATGGACACTACTTTTATAGTTTTGTGACAAAAATAATGATTTCTAGGCTTTTGGATTCTTATTAGTGCTTGGGAGAGGAAAATTTTCCATTTTGAATGCTGCCCTGCATCACAAAGCACCATCTTTATATTGTGCTATAGTGATCACTGGTTTTGTTCTACCTTGCTTTTATGTTAAAGTAAGTTATTGAATTAAATACACACATACATAAACAGATAAATAGATAAATGGATAAATTAACGTGGCATACACAAATGGGGAAGAATTTCTCTTCCTCTCTCGAGAAAAGAAAAGCTGTGTGGCTGAAAAGAGGTAAATAAAAAAGTACATATTGCGTTTTCTGTGAAATTTTTTTGCTTTTAATTTTTAATTGTGAAAAGTTGAAATCACCTATTAGGACACTTTTAGCGATAACTTAAAATATATAGATATCCTTAAAATTTACTTTATCTGTATCTAGATTTATCTACCTATCTGTCTATATATTTTGAGGGACTAAAAGCGGTCTATTTTGACATTAGGAAACACACACACACACACACACAGAGAAGACTAAGGAGGCGGAACATTGAGTAATACTTAAAAGAAGGCATGCATCATGAACAACATAGAATTTTCAGAATTAAAAATACTGCTTATTCTACCAAAGTAAATGACTGTTACTTTCAGAGACTGCACGTTGATATTAAAGTTTATAACTTCTGAGAATTAAAAAAGTGAAAACTATCAGTTTTAAAAGTAAAATCTGTAGTTATACAAAATGCTATCTTTCCATTCCCCCCTCCAATTCAGTTCCCTTCACAGATGATACAGAAAACAAAATGAAGTTTCTTTGTTGAGAAAACATAGAGTAGGACACTTATTTAATTTTTTCATCTCTCTAAATATACCCAAATCTCCTAGTATTATTCTTTTAATACTTGCTTTACATTTGGTTAGCTGAATAACATTTGACAGTTACTGAGTAGAATGATTGATTATTGAAGAGCAATTACTTCCTAACCATAGTTTTGGAAGAAAAAGCAATGAAAAGTCATCAAAATACAACTCTGAAAATAGGAATGTTTTATTTGAGAGGCTATGATAATTTACCCCTTGATGTGTGTACTGCAAAAACCCACAAAATTGCCTGCTAAATGTTATGTTTTCCAGAGCCAAAAGAAACTGCAAGGTAAGCTCAAACTGCATTGAGGTGGGGATATACAACTTTATGGAGATGTTTGGGCAGTAATTCATTATATGATCCAACCCCACACTGTGTACTAACACTAAAGATACGGTAAAATACATGTGTTGTATTTTGTTTTCTACAATTTTGACTTACATATTTTTGTCCTGTTTCATTGTCATCCTAGTTAACAATATTGTATTGAGTCTAGTTTCACATTTCAGTATCATGGTTCCATTTCTGAGAACACTGTTTTAAGAAAACAAACTAACTCTTACAATTAAATGAACTACTCTCTCACTGTTCAAATAATTATTGAAGTTAGAAAATCTTTCAGCTACTAATTAGTAATAATCATGTGACTAAAAAATGTAGAGCCTCCTTTTCTTTTCTGAAGGATTATATAGTAACAATTTTGATTCTTAAATATAACTTTAGGAAATATTAGTTCTTCTGTACATGGAATACTTACTAGTAAGAGAAATGCTGAATATGAGGTTTAATGATTAATAAATCCTTTCTGTTCCTATTTTTCCTTTGTAAATTAATTCTCACATATCTCTTCCCTTAGGTATTTATTTTCTTAAATAATAGCCCTATAGATGGATTTTTCTCCTTTAAGGAAGACTTCATTTGTGTTACATATTAATTCATTTAGTATTCCCCTGTTTTCAAGGGAAAAATTAGAAAAATTCACAGAAACTAAATACCATAGATGCATGCTGATATTGCAAGTATCTATGAGAATATATTTCTAAAGATAAAATATTTGTGAATTTTTATCAAAACATTTCATTTTTAAGAAAAAGTGCCTATTTATAACGCATCCAAATCAGCAAATAAAGGTGATACATATGCAACATATATTTTATCACTTAGCTTTAATGTTATTTAAAGTTCTTTTAAAGCATGTCTCAACTAAAAAAAAATCCTATATTTTCAGGCTTTGCTATCTTACCTTCTCCTCATTCCATTCTACTACAATTATAAAAATTGTTTTTAGGAAGAGAGCAATAAAAGAATATAATTGAAAATTTGGAATTTTCAATGATTCAAAATATGGTGTTGTGTTTTGAAGAATATTGAAGAAATAGGCATGGGTTGGGTCGGGGATAGTTAAAATAGGAGTCCTTCATGGTTTTCACACTGTGTTTGATACAGGCTTGCTATGTATTCAGCAATGCATTCTGGACTGGTGTGCTACTCAAGCCCTACATCACACCGTAACTTTAACAAAGCATTGTTCCCATGACAGATTTCTGAGGGGAAATGACTGACTCACTTTCTTGACTTTGATGTCTTCCGTAGCAATTTATCCTGGTGTGTTAAACGTGAAGGTAAACCATTAAAAGAAGTGCACACTAGAGGTTTGGTTTCATAAACTCATTATTTTCCCTTTTCCTTCCTTCCCTCATTCCATTCTCTCTCTCTCTTTCTCTTTCTTCTTTTTCTTTCTTTCTTTCTCTCTCTTTCTTTCTTTCTCTTTCTTTCTTTCTTTCTTTCTTTCTTTCTTTCTTTCTTTCTTCTTTCTTTCTTTCTTCTTTCCTTCTTTCTTTCTTCTTTCTTTCTCTCTTTCTTTTTAGAGGGAAAACTAGTTTTTAGTACCTAGGCAAGAAAGGAGCACAAAATGAGAATTTAAAATGATAAAGCCTGAGTGGGATTTGTATCATTTCCTTTTCTTGCTTTAGCCTTTGTCACTGTAATACAAATGTCATGGAAGTAAGAATAAAACATCTCTGGCATTAGGATTGAATGATAGCTCATTCCTATGACAATGACTGCTCTGAAGACAGAACATTTCTCAGAATGTAGTCGTTCTTGTGGCAAAGATTATAATGACAAGAAAAAATCGTGTGAAATTAACCAATTCTTGGATCTTTATAAAGAAATCTTATGAGTCTCTCCTAATGTGATACTATGTATTATATTAGCAAAGGGATAAAAAAGGAGGTTAAGGGAGCTTTCCTTGTGTCCACATCAAACTTGTTCAGTTTGATTCTTGCCAGGGAAACCTGCTTGGGAATGTCTATGTTTCCACCAGTAGATGTCACCACAATCAACAGAAATACCCCAGGGGCAATGAGAGCTCACATCAGGATGATATAACCCTAAAGGACACAATGAAAGTAAAATGGAGCATTATCTGTGGTAAATTCTGTATGAAACAACAAAAGCTCTAGATAATTTGGGTTTTAATTTGATCTGATATGTCTTTGCCATTATGGCGGGAGCGTCTAATGAGCATGGCTTAGAGCATAAGCTCTTGGGACCTGCAGCCCTGTTCTTTATGTTCTCTAGGGGATTCTCTGGACCTGGTGCTCCCTTGACAAGTAGTTGGGATAGCTCCTGAACCCTTGCCTGGGCTTTGGTTCACTCTGTGATCTGGGTTTAAACCAAATATGAAATGGATTTTGTCAGAGGAGTTGTGTACTGTTCTTATTGCTACTATTTAGGAGCTGTAAGTGGCCGTGGGGGGTGCCTGTTGCAGGATACTTTCTCTTACTTCTCCCTCCTGCTCTCTTACACAGAGTGAAAGGAATTGGTGGTTTTTAAAATATTCTTTTGTCTTTTGCTCATCTCAAATGCACGTGTCTGAGCAATATTATGAGTGTGTGTGTGTTTGCCCATGTTCTGATATTTTGCTCCACTGGGCGATTTTTGCAGATCATATATAATAAATCAGCCTCTTGTGAGCAGCTTCAGCTTGAAATTTAAATACCACAAAAAAGCACATTTCTTCTCAGCCATGAATGTCATGGGGGCTCATGTGTGTAGTCATAGTTCTACATCAGTTTGCCCTGGGTGAAATTGCATAGTTTCAGAGAAGATCTCCAATTAGAAGAGTTTATGAGATCATTTTGCTACCTTCTGGTCAACACCATACCCTTCCCTTCCATGCATTTGCAGACCTCCTCAAATGTCAGGAGTAACCTCAAACCATTTGTATGTTTTAATTTCCATTTTCACATCTTTTCTGTAAATGCTAGGTAATGGATGTGCCTATCCCAACCACTGTGGCCTAATTCATTACAGCCCATTGTATACTGCCCTGTTAGCTAGAGCTCTCTCAATTCCTGTCTAGAATGGCAACACCACATTCCACCCTAATTTAAAGGGGACTTTTAGCATTGACTGAAATTTAGATAACCTGAAGTGATGTGTTTAGCTTGTCCTGAAGCTTGTCCTAAGAGTGTTCTGGCTTTTTCTGTGTCCCTTGAAGTGCTGGTAAAGGTGACAGCCTCACAGATTTCTTTTGTTCCAGTCTAAAAAAATCAGTCAGATTTCCATTAGTCCTCATGGCTCTTTTGAACACCAGGCTTTTATTTCACACTTAAAAGGAAATCTGTCAAGTATTTTGGTCACCAAATATATCCCACTACAAACGTCAGATGGTGATGATTAGATCCTATATACTAGACATCCTTAAAAACAAAACAAAACATTTTTCTGTCACTAATAATTCTATACCTTTAAAATAATGACCATTATTTGCAATACTTATGATATTTATAGTCTGCTTGGACTGAGCTATGACAAAAGGTTGGATGGTTGAGATATGTAATGTCAGAAATTCTCTGTGGGAAGAAAAAGAATAAATGAAAGGTAAACAAAACTGTTTCCTCTTAAGAAATGTAGGTGAAAAATACAGAACAGTATATTAACCTATTTTAATCCAGATACAAAAAAATAGAGCAGATTGAGAATCATTTTCATCTGAATATAAAATTTACTGTAAATTATAAGAAAACCCCCCACATATTATTAAGTTGAATGTGATGTTGTCCCTTTAAGTGTTCTATCCTTTTCAGTTTTGCTTGTCTCCCTGGCTCCTAAGATTGCCTGACCCTCTTTTCTGGAATTCTTTCAATTGGTTTTGGATCTGTCACCCTAAAGTCTCTGAAATTGCTTATTCTAAGAGATTTCAATATTTACTCTGATGACATTTTTTGATTCTCAACACATAAGAATTCTTAGTAGTTTTGAATTTACTTTGTATCCTTTAGTCCATATAAATCGGGCAATCAAGATTTCTCTCAGTTTCATTTGCTTTCTGTTGAGGATTTAAATGATATTATCCTGAAGCTTTAGCTTCCAGGCCCTAATCCTTGGCCCTCTTCACTGGTGAAAGGCTGTGCTCAGTTTTCTTGGTTCAGTTTAACCCTCCTAGTTAATCTCTGATTTCTGGTAAATTGCCATCATGTTTAAAATCTGCAACTCTTTTCCTAAAAATAAAAAAAAATCCTGTGCACAAAGGACTATATGACTAACTTATATCACCTTATTTTTTTAATTTAACTGAAACCGGTGGAAGAAAGTCACTGCCGATCAGCTCTAAGAATATCTTAACTGTCATCGGATCTCGAATGAATTTCAGTCAGGATTTTGTCCTTTCCTAGTGCATAAACTGCACTTCTTAAAGTTAGAAATGGTCTGACTGTCTCACTGACACTCTCAAGGCTTTTTGTGGAGTTACTGCTCCTCGGCCTCTTGGCTGGCAGATGCTGCCTTCCACCAAAAAATGTATTAAAATGTGTTTCAGTCCTACAAAGGTGTATCTGGCCTTGTTTGTTGGTTTTGTTTCTTATTTATTTCCAGTTTCCTGCAGCCAGGACTCATCCACAGATTATAACTCTTGCATAATAGAGTGCCTGCCGGGTTACATCTGAATGCTTTAAAGATTTATACATTAACACTCACACAGCCCTGAAAGACACACTATGCTCAGCTATAACACGTAGATGACATGCAGATCATTTGCTCCACTTCAAGAAATATTATACAAGTTCTTTTCAGTGGATCTGTTTATTTGGCTGGCTGGCTTACTGTGGGGAAATAGCCAAAAGTTTTCTAAAATTGAATCCAGATAAGACAGAATTCCTTTTGATTGGATCTTATCCCTAGGTCAATCAACACTCTTCCATCACGTTGAAAGTTGGCAATTCACTCATAGCATTGGTCCCAGAAGGGAAAACCTTGGTTTTATGCTCGACTCTACTCTCATTTATGAATCGTGTAAATATAAATATTAAACTGTCATATTTTCCTTTGAAAAATATAGCAGGGATAAAGTAAACAATATCTATTCAATATTTGGAAGCATTACTTTCTGATAACCTATTTTCACTTGTCCTACTGAAATCCTTTATTAATTGAATGGATTGAGCGAGCACTTTCTAAATATATACATTTCCATGCTAATTTCAGGAAAGCTAAGCAGCATTTTACCTCCTGAAAAATGTCATATTGAACTTGATTCGCTCTCTGAACATCCCTGAGAGGAGAATGGATTTGGAGATTCCTGGTGACAAAGTTCTTACTTGGCTCTGCTCTAGATACCTAGATAACTAGACAGTAAAATGAAGGGTGGCACTAAAGGATCTACCACAGTGGAGGCTGCAATTTTGGTTGAATTGTAACAAGCAGAATTTTGGGAATTTCAAGAAGAATGTCCAACTGTCAGTGGATCAGAACATAGTTAATTTCTTATGTTCCAACCACACTTCTTGTAGACCTATGAAACTGCAATAATTCATGAGTGCCAATGAATATGTTGACAGTCAAAAAGGATACATATGACTAACAATTGGGTCTATTTCCAAGCAGAAGTCACTTTGCTGTTAAGAAAAAACAAAACAAAACAAAACAAAACACCAACATTTCTGTTAAAGTTGTATTTAGTAATGGTATTTGGTCAGGACACAGAACTGTACAGATTCTGCCCTGAATCTGGGTCTCCAGCCTTAGTTAAACAAGGGAAACTAGCACTTTATTCCCACCTAAACCATTGAACATCAGATCCTAAAGCATTCCTTGGATAGATTAGATTAGACCTCATAGGAGATAATTTTCCAGATAATGAAAGTGAAAAGTCTAGAAAAGAGATTGAAAAAATTCTTTTTCATATCTATCCAATAGATATTGATCTTGATTTACTCATTAATGCAGCAATTAGCAAATTTATGAACTGATTTCCTTGTATGCAAGGTAACATGATATATACACAAGCATGATAAGTAATCGAAAAAGATTGGGAAAAAAAGTCCATCAATGGAGGTGGTGGAATAAATTATAATAAACTCATTCAATGGAATACTATGCTACTAAAAAAAATTTAAGCATGTGAAAACTTTTTATGTACTGATATGGAAACTTCTCCATGAAATATTAAGGAAAAAAGGGCAAGGCATAAAGAGTGGCATTATGTGTTATTTTTGGTGTCAATACATGGGGATATTAGTGTGCATTGTACTGGTACAAGAAAATAGTGGAAGGACCCACCAGAAGACTAATAAAAATGATTATTTTAGAGGAGATATGAGCAAGGAAGAAGGATAGAGTGAGAAATTTGCACTGTGGACCTTTTTACATTCCATTTTTTAAAAATAAATATAATACTATTCAAAAAATTAAGTGAAGTGAATTTTATTTGTATTTAGTGCTTACTGTACTCCCTAATATTTACTTGTTAAATTTTTTTCACAACTTTCATAGTGTTTGTGACTCTCAATATAAGCAAAGGAAAGTCTATAAGGCAGTGTGCTTTCTATGAAAGGGAAGGCTTGGAATTAAATCTATGATCTATTATACACTATTATATAGTGTATGATTTTATAAGAATAATGTATTTCCCTAAACCTCAGTTTGATAAAATGGAATTAGGAGTGCTTTACAGGATTGGTTTAAAATTCAAATTACATAATATATGTTAAAATGAATGCAGTTTACTTTTGCTGTTACAATGGTTAGAAAAATCAATCTAAGAAACATCTCGAGTTTTCCTATAAAGAAAAAAAAATCCAATCTAGAAATGTTTTCCATTATTTTGTGTATCCATTTCATTGAAAGTCATGGGCTCCTTCTTGCCATTTACCCAAAGACACATGCACTTATCCACTCAATCATACTGGCATAAAGGACAAATGATAGCCCTAGATAAATACAGAGGCAGATATGGGTGCAGTTCTCCTTTATTTTCTCATTGCTACTGGCTTAATCTTTAAGGTAACATAGTACCTTATAGGAACAGGCCAGACCCAAATTTAAGAACTCTTATCAAGTCTTGTGCTTATAGTCTATAGTGGAATTTTGCCTGATTTAAGGTGGACTAAGCCAAATAAATCTAAGGTCGTAATTGCGATGAGTAAAAGTGGGCTCTAATGCATTGCCTAAGGTGGAGCTCCACTGCACCAAAGGAAATATTTCTTCATGTCTCCTGAGATCAGAGTCAGTTTGGATAAAGACTCATTTCTTAGAATAGGCCGGAAAAGAAGGGAAAAAGAAGAAGTACCTATGATTTCTATTATTCTCACTGGTGGTGGGAGAAAGGTTAAAAAAGACTAGAAGGTGCAGCAGGTGATAGTGTTTCTATAACCCTGGACAAAGCAGTGCTGTATGGGTACCTGTAGAACCGAGGAGCGAGGCTGAGGAAACAGAATTCTCTCCCACTTTACTTCTTCCATTTCAATTCTTTTTTTTTTTTTAACCCACTCTTTAATTCTGTCTTCACCAGGAATTTGCCATCAGTCCTTAGAAGGAGTGTAGAGGGCCTTGTAGGACTCTGCCTAAATACCCTTTTTAAGGGCTGACTCAGCCTTCCACCAGAGGCTAGGTAAATTGACTGCTGATGTCTCACAGCTGCATCCTTCACTGGGCTTTGCCATGGGAGGCAGAGAACTGTGTTGCTCAAGGTAATGCCCCTTGAGTGGCTGATGATGGAATATACAGACCCACTGCCTCAAATTAGGATAATTCTGAAGTGCCATCCCAGTTCTCCGTAAGACTGGCTGAGTCCTCCACTGTACCAAACTGAGGGTAGCTTCTTCCTCCCTCTGTTCTTGTTTTCCTCATTTCCTAACCAGTGTATCTGCCAATAGCACTCCCTAATCAACCTTCCAAAGTTACATAACTTTCTCTCTGAGTCTGTTTCTCAAGAACCCAATCTATGATAGGTGTGCTGATAGTTTCAGTGATGGTAGAGGTGGCTGTGTTTGATTTTGGTTGCTTCTCAAAACATGAGCAAGTAAGTTTATTCCTCTAAACTCAAGGGTTTGACATACAGAACCAACTTCGTTCATTCTCTGCCCTCAGTCATCCAGTCATTCCAGGGTGGTCTTTTCTAGATTAGAATTCTAATCTTCAAGCTCGGAGGAGCTTATGAAACCCTCAGAAAAATTTCTACAAAAGAACATTGTTCTTCAGATAATAATTCTAGGCTGAAATTAATTTAAAAAAATCATCTTTGAGTATTTTCTTAAACTTTGATGATGTTCCAGAACAACATCAACCCCAAGATTGGTCTTGGAGTTTCTAATATTTTCTGCATATTTGAGGTTGATATCTGATTAAGTCACTTATGTAAAATTTGCCTTTAATGTCTGATTTACATAATTAGAAAGATAGGAGTTATATTCTTATGGCTACTGCTAAGGAACTGAAAATGATATTAGTGATATTTATTTCCTTTTCTGAATTGTAACAGACTTATAACCCTTATTAAATACTAGCTCAAATTCCACAATATACCAGAAGCCTTTTCTGAAAGACCATTCTCTTCATGACTCCCTTAGTTGAAATTCTGGTAGTCGATTAAATCATTATGACTCAGCAACTGCTAATATATGGACTTAATTTCCTTTACTGTTTCCATATCTCCCAAATTAGATCGAAGAATTTTTTAGACATTTTTATGTTACTCTTGCATTCATTAGAGTATCTAGCATAGCAGTTATAAAACTTAACAACGATCAATCAATTGTAACAGTGACATGCAGTTAATCTGTAAAAAACTAAAGCTGAAGTGGTAATAATTATAAACTTCTACTATATAGAAAGGAATTATAGGGTTGTGGTTAGGAAGGGGCACTTTAACAACAAACTTGAGTTCAAATTGCAGGACCACAAGATTCCAGCTGGTGACTTTGGCAAATCACTTATTATCCTTGAACTTTAATTTCCCCTTGGTTAAATTTAGGTTGGTAAGAGTTCTTATCTCCCAGAGTTGTTGGAAGTTTTGTTGGCTCATTTAATAAATAAAATCTCTTACTGCATTTATTAATGAATGCTTATTATTAATTATTTAAAAATAATATTAGAACATAGTGTTGGATTCACTGTTACAAAGAGAAGTATATAGTATTGTATTAAAATGACATTAAAAATTAAGCATCTTTCTACTTAATATCCTTCTATTTTAAAATTTGTGTTCTAATTTTAAATAACTTGAGTCCTTCAAAGAATGAAATATTTTTAGGGACAGGACTGATGCCATAATGGGGTCATGGGAACCTTCCTTCCAGAGCTTCATTATCTAGGACATTCTGAAGACTTTCTGAGGCTCTCTCATTTACTTTCAAAAGAAGTAAAATGTTGTTTTTTTTTTCCCCATTTGGTTATGCCAAGTCTTCACCATCTGACCGTGCCCATCTGACTTCATTTTGCTATTATTTATAATGTGCTGTGAACTCCCCTAAAACCATCATGTTTCAACTTCAATGCGTTTTACACTAACCTTGAACCAAGATGTCTCATCTCTCCATCCTCTAGCCTTTAACTTTTCTTTCCCAAGTGAGGCTGGAGAAAGGGATGAAGGAGATCCACTGTATCCATTACCTAATGCTGTGTTAGAAATCACCACAAATTTAGCAGCTTAAAACAGCAAACATTTACTATCTCATAGTTTCCCTGGGTCAGCTATCTGGGCATGACTTAGCTGGGTACCACTGGGTAAGGGTCTCTCAGGAATGTTGTAGTCAGGTTGTCAGAGATCTCATCTAAAGACTACTGAGGGAAATGATCCAAACTAACTAGTGTAGTTGATTCAGTTCCTTTTGGGTTGTTACCCTGAGGGTCTCAGATGCTTTCTGAATGTTGGCTGAAGGCTTCTCTCTTGTCAGGTGGATGTTTCCATAGAGCAGGTCACAACATGACAGATGTGACATTCCATCACCCCTCCTGCCTTCTTCTCACTAGAAGCAAGTCACAAAATCCAACTTTCACACAAGGTAGGAGATTGCAGAAGGGCATGGACATCAGAAGGCAGGGATCATTTTGGTCATTGAAGAGTTTGCCTTCCATACCAGTCATGATCGAGAAGCACTTTATTTACCATGCTGCACCTATGGAAACATGTAAATAGGATGCTGCTTTTTTATAAATGGTTAAACTTTTTAATGACATATTTTTTATGATGTCTATTACAATTATTTCTTGAGGTTCCCTCATCTATATAAATTGAGTCAAACTTTTACCATTTTAAAGATTATCTGGGGCATTGTGATTCATAATGTGGACTGGAAATGAACAAACCTTGTTTATTTTTATCCTGGATGCATCATGTACTTACTGTTGAATCTCACTTAGAGAGTTGCTAAATAGCTGTCTCTTTTTCATCTATAAAAAGGAGGCAACAATTTTAGTGTACAAATGGTGAGACCATAAAAACATTTTTTTAAAGAGTACCATAAGGTAGTGCTTTGAAATCATCTAAGTGGTCTTAATACCAGTAAATTTTAAACAACAACAAAAACAACAAAAGCCAACATAAATAAGTCTTGCACTTGAAGTTCACAGATATATTTTAAGTTGTGTAATAACAATTTCCTGGCAGTAAATTCTTGATTCCTTATTTTCATGTAGTTTTATAAGGACTTTGGGAATTCCTGTTAGTAAAAGCACTTCATTTATAAATAAGAGTGCTAACAGAAAAACTGATCAACTCAATAAAAACCTGAAGAGAGAACTGGATTTTTAAGCCACTTACTTAATACCCTGCCTTTCCATTTTCTTGTCTTAAATACGAGTTTTGTGGACATTTGATGACAACTATCTCAACTTGGAAATGCAATGCCAATATTTCTTGAAATAAAACCAGACTCTTCAAGTTGTATTTTGGCATTAAAAAGTTAAAATTAGATCCACTTCAAAGAGGCTTCTTTAATTAGGAAATATCCCAAACAAAAGACCTCACTTCCCAAGGAACATTGGACTATTATGTTAATTGGAATGGCCACTGTATAAATCTTGGGTGGATCTGAAGAAAGTAGTTGTTATTCTGGCCTGAGTTTCCAACCACACTCATTTTGCTAAATTGCATTTCTTGAGGAGAGCAGCCTGATAGGCTACAAGTGTTACTAATTCTATCAAATACCCCCTTTTCATTATTCTTTCATACTTAATGATCAAAAACCTTAACCACTGTCTATTTTTAAATGATGTAGTTCCATAAACAGATTGAAATACTTCAATAATCACTTCATGATAATTAGGTTTTCCTGAGTGACCACCCTGTTCTTTTTAATTTTCCCAAGCTGCAATTCTAAATTATGCAAATCGTAAGATTATGTTTTGAAAAATATGTAATTTTATAGTTGGTTTGGATGATTTGATTTGCAAACTGACAGAAATGATATATATCCTTACAGGACAATAGGCTCAAATCTAAACAGCCCTATATGAACAGGTTAAGCAGTATCCTCTCTCTTCCCCCACTCCACCTTCCTTGTCTCCTTCTGCTTTCCAAGTGTTTATGATCCAGAAAGATTTGTTCTTGTTCCTACTCCCATGGGGGAGCCTTTCAAGGAAAGTAAAATGGTAGATAATCAGAAATTAGCTTAAAAATCATAAATTATTATTTTTTAAATTTTATTTTATTATGTTATGTTAATCACCATACATAACATCATTAGTTTTTGATGTAGTGTTCCATGATTCATTGTTTGCGTATAACACCCAGTGCCCTCTTTAATACCCATCACCAGGCTAACCCATCCTTCCACCACCCTCCCCTCTAGAACCCTCAGTTTGTTTCTCAGAGTCCATAGTCTCTCATGGTTTGTCTCCCCTTCCGATTTCCCCCCCTTCATTTATCCCTTCCTACTCTCTTCTTCTTTTTTTTTTTTTTAACATATAATGTATTATCTGTTTCAGAGGTACAGGTCTGTGATTCAACAGTCTTACACAATTCACAGCCCTCACCATAGCACATACCCTCCCCAATGTCTATCACGCAGCCACCCCATCCCTCCCACCCCCCACCACTCCAGCAACCCTCAGTTTGTTTCCTGAGATTAAGAATTCCTCATATCAGTGAGATCATATGATACATGTCTTTCTCTGATTGACTTATTT
>NC_138372.1:120964883-120984629 GCF_054177405.1 Leptonychotes weddellii | reverse complement strand
GATGCCGAGCGATATTGAGCACTTTTCATGTGTCTGTTGGCCATTTGGATGTCTTCTTTGGAAAAATGTCTGTTCATATCTTCTGCCCATTTCTTGATTGGATCATTTGTTCTTTGGGTGTTGAGTTTGATAAATTCTTTATAGATTTTGGATACTAGCCCTTTATATGATATGTCATTTGCAAATATCTTCTCCCATTCGGTCGGTTGTCTTTTGGTTTTGTTGACTGTTTCCTTTGCTCTGCAAAAGCTTTTTATCTTGATGAAGTCCCAATTGTTCATTTTTGTCCTTGCTTCCCTTGCCTTTGGCGATGTTTCTAGGAAGAAGTTGCTGCGGCTGAGGTCGAAGAGGTTGCTGCTTGTGTTCTCCTCTAGGATTTTGATGGACTCCTGTCTCACATTTAGGTCTTTCAACCATTTTGAGTTTATTTTTGTGTGTGGTGTAAGGAAATGGTCCAGTTTCATTCTTCTGCATGTGGCTGTCCATTTTTCCCAACATCATTTGTTGAAGAGACTGCCTTTTTCCATTGGACATTCTTTCCTGCTTTGTCGAAGATTAGTTGACCATAGAGTTGAGGGTCCATTTCTGGGCTCTCTATTCTGTTCCATTGATCTATGTGTCTGTTTTTGTGCCAGTACCATACTGTCTTGATGATTATAGCTTTGTAATAGAGCTTGAAGTCTGGAATTATCATAAATTATTTTTAAAAGCTCAATGAACCTAATTTTCATCTACTGGTGGACCCATTTCCAATATGTGTATGTTTGCTTATGTGTCAGTGTGAAACATTTGCCAATATTATAAACAGTCTAGAAGGGAAATTTTAACTGGGTTCATTTGGCTTTACTAATCAGAAATTTCCAGTGTTTTCTTTCCTTCGCATAATTATGCTTCTATTGCATTGTTTCCCCATCTTTCTCCCAATTCCTTCTCTTTCTTTTACTTGATTTAATTTCTGGTCCACATATAGCACTTTTTTTGTTGTTGTTCAAAGGTTTCCTTCAAAGAGTCTCTTTTTCTTCAACAGGACACATCAATTAGAGAGAGTTTATAAATTCTGTAAATGTGATTTTACAGAAACATATAGCATAACAAGTATAAATATGTCTTAATTTCACTTTTTCTATTCTTCCATGTCTTTTTTTCCCATGTAACATCATTTCATGTTCTTGTCATTCTTGCCACTTTATTATCTTTTTTCATTTGCATGAAGCCCTATCTGGTCACAACTATCTAGAAGTCTTGAAGCAATTTCTTCTTCCAGTGAGTTTTTGTTTTGTTTTGAGGTTTTCTTGAGTTACTTTCTTTATTCATGTCCTTAATATAAAGTAAAAATTAATTGAGACAAGGACCATTGATGAAAGGTGCAGTGCTCTTTCATCCTTTTTTATTCTTTTTATATTCTCCAGAACATCAAAATACAAAATGCTATGTATACAAGGTTCCTCATCAAATGTTTGTTTATACTGTCTATTGAATAAAAAAAGCAATAGTTAATGACTTATGAACATACATGCATATATAGTTATAAATATATAATTCTATAACTTTCATATATATATAGTATATATATAATATATATATTCCTTACTCCAGAAATGTCACCAATAAGAACTTGGTTTGCATCATTTAAATATTTTTATGATCATATAACTCTTCATTTGTACATGCATACATCTTAATGTATTTTAATAAAAAATTCGCTTGTACCCTACAAAATATTTTGTACATTATTTTCACTTAATAAGTTATATTTATGCCTATATTTCTAAGAAAAAAAATGTATGAACCTCATTTTTCTTTTTTTTTTTTTTTTTTTTTTAGATTTTTTATTTATTTATTTGAGACAGAGAGAACGAGATACAGAAAGCATGAGAGGGAGGAGGGTCAGAGGGAGAAGCAGACTCCCTGCCGAGCAGGGAGCCCGATGCGGGACTCGATCCCGGGACTCCAGGACCACGACCCGAGCCGAAGGCAGTCGCTTAACCAACTGAGCCACCCAGGCGCCCTGAACCTCATTTTTCTAATCCTGAACTATGTGGATGTGCTGTAATTTATCTTATCAATCCTCTGCTGATGGGCATTTAGATTACTCCTAATGTTTTTTCTCTTATAAATAATATTGCAGCAGCAATACATTTTTGAATATCTCTTTTTTCTACCATGGGAGTATTCCTACATGATAAATTACTAAATTAAAATTATTGTGTCAAATAGTCATACTAATTTCCCTTCCAAAATATTGTACTCATTTATATCTCTGTTAATATAATGTGTGTGATCACCATCATTCTAATTTTGCCAACCTAAATCAACTAAAGTAATATTTTGGCTTTAGTTTCTGATCTTCTGGTTTTGATCCTTAACAAAAGTGAACCTATTTTCACATATTTATTATTTTTGTGTATTTTCTCTAAATATCTATTTCTTTTGTCCAATTTATATATTTTTGTGTTTTTTATTGCTTTATATACATGAATATTTAGGATATATTTTTGCTATATATTGCAGAGATTCTTTTTCACATTCTTGTTATAACTGATTTAGGATTCCTTTTGGGGAACATCGCCAATTAAAAATGAATGGATTGAACAATCCCTTCCAAACTGATATTTCTGATCTAATAGTTGAGTTACACCTGAAATCTGTCCCTAACACTTACATTCCTGACTTATAGCACAGTCTCATGGTAAAAAGAGTCAAAAAGACAGAGACAGAGACAGAAATATCAAAACAGACAAATAAAACATGATATATTTCAAAGCAAGATCACTCAGGTAAGTAACATCGACCAAAATTTGTTTTACCTTGATGCATCTATTTTAGAATGGTTCATTGCACATTGTAGGGATTGAAAATATCTTTAAGTTCTCTGTAAGGAACAGCCCAGATAAATAATATAGGCATACTGATAAACACACAACATACCAAAGAAAATCTATTAAAAGTAAAGTAAGTCCATAATCACTAAATATTATGCAAAAGAAAACAACAGTTATCATAAACTCTCAGATCCAACAATGAATATTCTTTTCTTTTCTTTTTTTTTTTAAAGACTTTATTTATTTATTTGACAGAAAGAGAGAGAGCGTGCACAAGCAGGGGGAGGGAGAAGGAGAAGCAGGATCACCGCCAAGCAGGGAGCTCGATGCGGGGCTCGATCCCAGGACGCTTAAGGACTGAGCCACCCAGAAGCCCCCAACAATGAATATTCTTAAGTGACATTTTTACATATTGGGAATTTTTCATTTAATTCAAATGGCTCTGTCAAACCCAAGTAGACTACCTTCTGCAAGTAAGATGGTGCTCTTTCTTTGTGTACTTTCTTCTTCAGTTTGTCAAGTATGCTCTGAAAATTACAGTGCTTCACTCCTGGTGTTGTCTTGTCAGTCTTCCTCATTCTTGCAGTTTGGGACGTCTTGACTTCCACAGCTGTTGCTGCTGCTTCTTTCCATCTCCCTCCCTTCTTCCTCTTCCCTTGCCTTCGTCCTCCTCCTTCAGCTATTTCAATACTGAGCTGGGCCAGGGTAATATACAGGTTATGAAGGTGTTGCTGTAGTGAAATGTTAACGCGTTTACTGCTTCTTGTCACACCTTGTTATTTTGTTCATGTTGACAACTGCTAGAGAAACTGGGATGAAGTAGGATATAATAAAATATTCTGGGTATCCCTGATCTTTTCTGGTCATTTTACTGCTTATGCAAACAACAAGCATCTTACCAGGGGGCTGTGAAACCTGGGCTCATCTAACAAAATCATCCTTTTCTTTTCTTTGTCTTTCTAAAAACTTAGACAATGGGAAAGTTGAGGCTGCATTGAATGACAAAGGCCTTTTCTATAATTCAGAGTATTCAGTATAAAATGTGTGTGTGCTCAGGACAATAAACACTTCTCTCCTGAGCAGTAAGTTTTGCATTTGTGCAGGGGTCAGTTATAAGGAGTCATCATAATAGGCACTTGACACCTGGGCGTGCAGGAAGCTCGCCTGGAATTCTTCTGGCTTATCAGTTTAGAGTTGAGAATTCCTTCTCTGTCTTTACTTACTCATCCCTATCCATCACGTAACACAGGCATGCCCAAGAAAAACCTCCACTCGTCTCCAACACTAAAAGAATTTACTAATACTAAATACAGTGGGAGTTTATAAAACTACTGCTGGCTAAAAATTAAACATTTCTTAGAACTCTCATTACTTAATGCCTAGCATATAGTGGTCAGTCCAGGTAAGGGTTATTTTTAAATAGGGACACTTGAAGACTTTCTGAAAATTTCACTAGGTATGATCATTAGGAAAAGTCAGAAAACTTGATACTTAAATTATTCTTTTATTAAGAACTTAACGTTAAATAAATTATAACAATATATCAATAATAAATATTAATCAGGTATAATGTGCCATGTTCTTTAATGTTGTGAAGATACCATAAGATGATTGTGGTTCATTATCCTAAAGACACAATCCACAGAAAACATTTCCCCACAAACTATAGCAACCATAGTTGACAATACATTTAAAAGGACACATCTGGGGAAAAACAAAACATTATAATACTAATCATCTTGCCATCTTTAAGATCAGTGTGGTATAAGGAAGGAGTGTATGTTTGTGTGTTGCCGTGTCTTTCTTAACTTGAACAGTAGTACTTGCTCATTTAACTTCTGTTTCTAACAGAAGAGTAGAATATACTGAATGGGGGGCTTTATTCATTTCACTGTCAATGTGCTTGTCAGTAGTATTTTTTGTTCCTTACTTTGTTGTAAGTTTCAGGTAACACTTAGGTAAATCTCTCAGTCTATCTCTTTCAAGAAAGATACTCTGTTTGATATGACTGACATTCTCAGTAAGCCAGCGTGGGAACTGAACAGTAACTAGATAAATATGAGAAATTCTCAATTCTGTGAAGACAATGTATGAGTACCAAAGAAAACCAGGCCATGTGTTTCATATTAAAATAAAATTCCATATATAGTAAGGATTGAAAAACTGAGGGTAGGATTCAGAATTTAACCTCATGCTATTTCTCAAAATGTTAACACTACATGAATATAGTGGATTTACTAAATTATATTAATTTGAACGTTCTCATGGATTTCTGTCTTATAATATTTTGTTGTCTTTCAAAGAAAATAGCATTGCTTTAAATCTAAATATCAATTTTTCATGGCTTCTTTATCCACATTTCTTCAGATGTTTTGCATGGATGTCTGAAATTTTTATATGATTTCCCGAGAATTTGTATTTGATCCCCTAGTATTATTGTAAAAGAGTGATGATGTCATTGCTTAGAGTCCCCTGCATTTAACGTCACATCAGATTCTGGAACACATATTTTCTTTTTTTTTTTTTTTTAAAGATTTTATTTATTTATTTGACAGAGAGATAGAGAGCACAAGCAGGCAGAGAGGCAGGCAGAGGGAGAGGGAGAAGCAGGCTCCCTGCCGAGCAGGGAGCCCGACGCGGGGCTCGATCCCAGGACCCTGGGACCATGACCTGAGCCGAAGGCAGCCGCTTAATCAACTGAGCCACCCAGGCGCCCCCTGCTGGAACACGTATTTTCAAGTACACCTTAAATACCTAATTGTGATCAATTTCTTGGCAATATTTTTTACATTTATTTTATAATATGCCTTCTCTTATTTTTTCTTAAAACTCACAACTTCTCAATATTATATTTTAGAATTAAGTAAAGATGTCTTCATGCCCCTACCCTATGGGAATGCATTATTGTGCCAGTAAGGATGTTGACCCTGATGGGTTTTCATGCATTTGAGGGTTCTAAGTGTCTCTTAGAATATCTTGGTGCAGTCAGCTCTTACCACCACCAAACGGTTTCTTCTAGTTCGGTCATATGTGGCAAATTTCACATGAGGCTTCTGCGGACTGTCTGTGGCTCCTTCATCTGTGGCTAAAATGTTTGTTGCTTTTGTAATTTGCACTGATTGCTTAAGAAAAGAATGGTTTGTTTTTGCAAAGCCTGCTTTTAGTTTAGTGGGTTCAGTGCATAGTTAGCTACAATGGTTTTATTTTGTGGTGATGGTTCAGACTGTGTTTTTTGGAGGCATTTATTGCATTCTTACAAATTACACATGTTGCAGAAAGGTTGTTTTTATCCATACATGGAGAAGAGACACACACAGTACTTGATTGAGTAAAAACCCCAATGAAATAGGATCATGTCTCACTGTCAAATAAAGAAAAATGATGGAGCCAAGAAGGAACAAAGAAATAACTGTTCTAGAGTGCTTATTCCAAGTATTAGAATATTTCCATAATTTAAATGAGTTTAAGTGCATTTAATGTTGTTTTGAGATCCTTAGCAGTTTCAGGGAGAATATAAGCTTGGATGATCTGTTCTGTGATAAGTAAGAATAATGTTAATGTTATACTGTTATTGTATGCTATATATTATATGCTCTGTAATGTGTGCTGGTGGTATTTGTAAACATGGTTTCATTTAGGTCTCAATAAAGCATGTTGAAAATTGTTATTTTTATTGAGAAGGAAACCAAGCCTCTAGAACTTCACTCATTTAACAAAGTTTGTGAGCCTAGTAGCAGAGCCAGAATTTAAATTTAGTTCTGATTGATTACAAATTCTTTTCTCCCTGTACTCTGTTCTATGATCTCCCTGACAATTATTCCAATATATTTATGTTGTCAGTTGGGGAACTCCTTGTTACTCCTATTTTTACAAGTAGCTTTGTGAATTTTTTTATTTAGATAATTCAAGGAATGAAATAGTAAATCCAGCCCACAGAACTAAAATAAAATGTCAGATGTAAACACAGAATTGATTAGCTTGATGTCTGATGAGTTGATGATTGCTTCTTTCAAGGAGAAAGAGAAGGGAAGAGGGAAAGAAGGAAAGGAAGGAAGGAAAGAAAGGAGGAGAGAGAAAAGCCAGAATCTCCTCACTTGGACAATATTTGCCTATTAACTTAAAAATATCAGCCACTACATCTTATCTCTTGTGAAAGAAGACATCATTCCTCAGATAAATGTTGACAAGGGTTAACCCAGAATAACCTTTATTCATTTCTGACAGTAATGACCATGATCCTCTAGGCTTTCCTAGTACCTTTTTTTCATATTTGTATGCATTTGTTCAATTGCCTATTAATTACTTTTCATACCTCTTTCCCCAACTAGACCGTGAGTGGTAACTTAAAGCTTTTTCAGATTCATATTTCTGTCCTCTCTTCTAGGCACGTAAAAGTATTCCTGGCACATAAATTTTGTTAACACTTAAAATTTGCACAAAAATTGTTGCTTGAATGAATGTTTTTAAATTCAACAATGCAATGATAATATTAGTAGCTGCATTAGTGCCTTATTGTCTACCTACATTTAATATTTCTGTTATTGAGAATATCAATATTTTAACAGGGGTATTAGAACCTCAAAATTGCTGATTATTGAAACTAGGCTTTTTTTTTTTTATAATTTTGATGATGATGATGTTGTTGAAACTGATAGCCATTATCAATAATTTCATCATTACCACCCCTATCTAATAAGATGACTACTATTGATTCACAACGAGGAGTAAAAATACAGCAACATGAAAAATAGTGGATTATAATTACAAGAGAATCATACATACATTGAGGTGAATGAACATGGAATTTACCTTCTTTTTTTTAAAGATTTTATTTATTTATTTGAGAGAGAATGAGAGAGAGAGAGCAGGAGAGGGGGGAGGGTCAGAGGGAGAAGCAGACTCCCTGCCGAGCAGGGAGCCCGATGCGGGACTCGATGCGGGACTCGATGCGGGACTCGATGCGGGACTCGATGCGGGACTCGATCCTGGGACTCCAGGATCATGACCTGAGCCGAAGGCAGTCGCTTAACCAACTGAGCCACCCAGGCGCCCCGGAATTTACCTTCTTAAGATCAGAATGTTTCTTTCTTTTTTTTTTTTTTTTAATTTTTAATTTATTTTTTGACAGAGAGAGAGCGAGAGAGGGAACACAAGCAGGGGGAGTGGGAGAGGGAGAAGCAGGCTTCCCGCAGAGCAGGGAGCCCGATGTGGGGGCTTGATCCCAGGACCCCGGGATCATGACCTGAGCCGAAGGCAGATGCTTAACGACTGAGCCACCCAGGCGCCCCCAGGATGCTTATTTCTGATATTTAATAGAGGACTGATCTTGGCTCTGTCACAAGGCCTTTTTAAGTTTCAGTTTTATTACCTTTAAAATGGAGGAAATAATAATCCCTACCTTTTTGAAAGAGCTTTGTAAACTGTAAAGTATTCAGTATACAAATGCTAGCTAACATTATCCTTGTAATTCCTGGTCCAAATGCATCAGTAAATGTAATTTAATTGCTGATTCTAGGGAAACTTCATCCCCTTTGCTAACCTGAGGTCAATTTTCCTTTAATATCTCACTAAGCAGATTGAGATTTAATTCCTAGTATGATGTGGACCATTAAGTACCAAATTCTCTAAGAGATTATATTTATCCTTAGCATTTCTCACTCTGATTTCCTGCCTCTGATGAATTCATGATCTTTGATGTTTCCTTGCTTCCTATATCTCTAGGCATCTTTGTAAACATCTTCACCCTCAAGGTATCCCCCCTCCCCCACCCCCATTGCTTCATCTCATAAAGCAACAATAGCTCAAGGATCTTCGGTTAAACAGATTTCTTTTCTTTTTTTTTTTTTTTTTTTGTTTCCCCCACTGGGTTTATATGCAAACAGATTTCTGATGATGATTTGGAGTAAAATTTTAGGGTGCACATTAGATAGAAACCTAAAATTGAATTTCAATCATTACTATTAAAAAAAGAACAGTCATTGACCCTCTTTACCCTGATGAAGTTGGTGCTATTTTGTGTCTCTTTAAGTGCTGGCTGCTTGTCTTCTCTTGTCCCTCTTTCCATAGAGACTCTTTTCCTGGCCCACAACTCCTCTCCATCCTTTTCTCCTGGCCTCCTGGGAAAGAAGCGCTAAACATGTTAAACTGCTCTTCAAAATGAATGCAGTCTTGTCTAAGCTTATTCAACCAGACTCTACACAGAAAACATTTGCTTTTCAAAGCTGTGCAGGCCAATGAATGGCTTTGCTTTTAGTTTTTGCCGGAAAGGTAGGAAAGTTCTGTCTCAAAATGGAATGTGCCTTTTCTCTTCTGTGAACTCGTATAAGCTGAAGACAGCTTTTAAACTAATATATATATATTTTTGCCTGATTATGTCTTAAGTATTTAAGACAAAAAGAACAGATGATCCTTACTTTTTCTTTTCCACACAGCTTAATTTTGTCTGACTTTTGAAAAACATAAGTCAAAATTTAAAGTACTAACCTATGTTTTAATTTATTTATGATTTATTAAGCACTTTCTAGTTCCCTGCTGACACTGTCAAATAGAATTCTAATGAGAAACAGCTATGTAATTTTTAAGTGTGTAGTATCCATGTTAAAAAAGGAAAATCAGAAAAAATTAATTTTAATAACATTTTAATTCAAAATATCTGAAATTTTATCATTTTATCATTCTCACTATAAAATAGGAGGGAGATATTTGATGTCCACTTTTTGTATTATGTCTTTGAAAGCTACTGTGTATTTAACACTGCCAATCTCAACTCACACCTGCCAAATTTATAGCAAGTCATAGCTAAGTGTGTCTATAGGCCAACACAATTCCAAGCACCTGTGAATGTTGCATATTTTATCTCATATAATTCTCATGATGGTCTGATTATTAATTCCATTGACAGATAAGGAAAAAGAAACACAAAGAAGTTAATTAAGTTGTTTAAAAGTTACACATCCGTACGAAGGCCAGAAATTGAATTTAGCTCATTGTGACTGGAGAGTTTTTGATCTCAACATGATGCTCCTACTTATATGCTTTACTTAATTATTATTAATATCTGGCTAAGTCTTTGATAAACTCAGGGTTAGGTATCCTTTTTTCTCTTTTTATTGCTTGTGTGAATTTGGTAAAGAACACTGGATTGACATATCTGTGGACTAAAATGTTTTCGTGGTCAGAATGTTATTATAATAATGGAT
Organism: Leptonychotes weddellii; assembly: GCF_054177405.1. Taxonomy (NCBI): domain Eukaryota; kingdom Metazoa; phylum Chordata; class Mammalia; order Carnivora; family Phocidae; genus Leptonychotes; species Leptonychotes weddellii. The sequence goes on along the minus strand of NC_138372.1, from coordinate 120,974,608 downwards.
TTAGGTTGCATAAGTACATGCTTTTCTTTTGAAATGATGTACCTTAGCAATGCCTAAAGGGATTTTATCTATGCAATTCTTGACCTTGCTACTGAATCAATGAAAAAAAGAACGAATTTGTGGAGGGGAAGTGGGTTTTACTTCAGTGGAGAGCTTTTAGTATTTACTGGTTTCATGTTAATTTGAGGAGTCAAAGTTTTATCTAGTATCATTATTCCTTCCAAGTTACTTATATTTCTTTCTTTAACAAAAACATAAAAGGTAATGTTTGTGAGGTAGTTAACTCCGCATGCAACAATATTCTTTTAAACATTTATCTTAATTCTGTTTATAATAGGATTTTTTTAAGGAGTATTTATTTATTATTTCACTAGGAATTCTAAGTAGAATGATTTAACCAGATCATTCAGCTTTATAAATACTAATAGACTTACCTTTTATACACAAAGTGCCCCAAATATTTCAAATAGAAACCTAAAATATTTCAACTGTCATTCTCATGAAGTGATTGTAACAGGAAGCACTCTGCAGGCTACAGATGAGACATGGAGGCTGGGAGGTTCCCAGTCACAGGGGCTCTTAGAGGTGGGACTGATGGAGGACGTCAAATGGGTTCCATTCAGCAGTCATTGAGTCCTTTCCTAGCAAACTATTCTTTCTAGATTTCCTAGAGGTCCTGGAGGTCTTTTAGCTGCATCATGCCCATTGATATTGATATTGTTGCCTTTTGTCAATTTTCACAGGAAAACTGGGAGATATGCTGAAAGGTAAGGTGACAGCCACACATCTCTTTTGCTGACTGGCTGCATGAGGGATGTAGCAGAAGGAAAGTCATGTGTAGTTTACAGAAGATAGAATACATTCCATATGTTCACCATGCAGGCAGTCTTTGTGTCACAGTGAGGGCTTTCCCAGTGCCTATATTTAATTTCCACACAAAGTATGGGCTTTTCTAAAATGCTTACCACATTTTACTGTGTGCATAGTTCAGAATATTTTCCTTTATGAATCATATATTGAGAAAAATAGTGCTCTACTCACATGAACTGTTAATTTATTTATGGGGGACAATTTTCTTTGTTCTTTCTCCTCCTCCTCCTCTTCTTTCTTCCTCTTCTTCTTCTTCCTCCTCTTCTTCTTCGTCTTCTTTTTCTTCTTCCTTTTCTTTTTTCTTCTTTCTTCTCCTTCTCCTCCTACTCTTCCTCCCCTTCCTCTTCCTCCTCCTCCTCTTTCTCTTCCTCTTCTTTAACAGACTCAATTCCAGTTTTGGCTTAAGCCAATAATAATAATAAAAGAGTAGATTTACTTTACCACGGCCTTCCCTCAGTTACCAGCCTCCCAGCTCTAACTTTCCTCTTTGGTCTGGGACTGCCACTGAACTACTTGGGGGAGGTTCTGTGCTGTGTAATCTCTCAGTGGCCTAATTCCAAAGACCCAAGAAAGTAAGATTGCCCAGATCTTCTTTGGCCAGGTTTATCAGTTTGGAAATTGACTGCATATGAATCAAGTGCCTGGTACACACCCTGATCTAATGAGCTCTGGCTAATGGGCAGTTTTGCCAAGAAGTGAGGTTAAAGGCATAGATGATTACCTCAAATGGGGACAGGTGGTAGACAAACAGGAGTTCCTGGCCTTTCTGTCTGTTTTAACCCTACAACTTGATTTCTTTCTCTCTCTCCCTCATTCTCTCTATTACTGTCCTGGTGTCTTTCATATCCTAGAGATGTGAAAGTAAGGTAATTAAGTAGTAATATATTACTTTCTTTATACAGAAAGGAACTATATTTATTGATAATGTAATATAGTCCAGGAATTTGCATCTCCCTTAATACTCACTTGAAGCCACCGAAGAAGGTATTATTCATCTTCATTTTACATTTGATTAAGCAGGCACAGAAACAGCAGGTTACTTTGATTACAGTCGAGCAGCTACAGTGTAATTTGAGTTCAGGTCTCTCTATTACTGCCACTCCTGCTTTTTCTGCTGCATTCCTCTACGTTGTAAGGAGAAACTCTACCTACTTGAGAAACCAAGCAGGATTTCCATTTTTGTTCTATTTAATGTTCTTTGCAAACATTATTTATAACTAGAGAGTTACTGGAGAGGCTATACCACTCCTTCCATTCCAATTCCCCAAAGAGGGGAAAAAAAGTTGGATTAACAGGGGAAAATGGTATGACAAAATCACTGCAAAATCTTTGTCTATTAACAATTTCCTAACGGTTTCATCAATAGACTGGTGAAAAAAGAAGGTGACCTTCTTTTAAAATTATCTTCTATAATAATAATGATAAAATTCTTAGTGGAAAAAATTCTTGCTTCCATAATGGATTTGTTGGTGTTATTTTTCTCAGCTATAATGCATAAGAATATGAATCAGTTATCAACATTAACGTAATTCTTTTCCTGAAATCCAAGTGACTTAAAGTTATGTTAAATTGTCCATTTTTATCCCAGTGTGATTTCTCCTATTTTTCAAATCACTATTGAAAAGAAAAAAAAAAGTGTAATCAAGATCCTCTTATCAGTCTCATTGATATTACTGTTTGTTAAAGTTTGCAAAGACTTTTTTAACTATTTTTTTTTGTTTGCATTTAATACTATATTATTCAAAGCCCGTTCTGCTTTCACTTTCCATATCTTTCCCTACAAACATCTCTTTTATTTCTGTAACTACCTTAAGGGAATTTGGCAAGAAAAAGTAGAGAAGAATAAAAGATATATGAATCATTTCCTACCCTACAATTAACACATGAAGAGAGAACTTAGTGAAAACAATAATTCCTCAGGCATATGTGGTTTTGTTTTTAAGCCAAAATAGTTTCCCTCTGAATTCATCAGCTGCCATTTTGTAAATGAACCTTTTGTTTTCAAGAATCAACTTTAAGTGTTTTAGCAAATTAGAATTCATACTGCTCTTATCATTTAATTTAAGGGTATACCTGTACTTCATCTACAGGACTTTTAAAGAACTACCTCCATTGACAAAAGCCCCAGAAAATCACTATAAAACTACATGTCTGCGAAAAGCAATCTTCTAATGTTTGATCTATGCATAAAGTATATATTTATATATGTATTTTGTTACCAATATTTTATGGTCATGTCAAAAATAAGTTCTAAATTCCACTATGTTGGTGATTTTCAAATTATAGGTGGATCATTATTTAATTGGTTAGATTATCAATTTAGTTGGCAGTGGTGAGCATTGAGAAGGCAATATCAGAGTGCATTGTATATAATACGGTGAGCTTTATAGGTTGGTAGCAATAAGCATCGAATTGATAAATATTAACGTGCATTGCTCAAAGTAAAAATGAGCTCTTTATCATGAAAATTTTTTCAATTATATATACATGTGTCTGTTTATACATGGATATGTGTGTGTGTATGTGTGTGTGTATTAGATTACTGTGTAAAATGTATTTCACTGTGGATCACTGTAGAAATGTTTTGAAGGTCACAGAAATAAATCAACATGCATTTTCAATATAAGTAGTATTTTTCTTTGTTGCTTCAGAGACTGGGGTACTAAATGAAGAATCTACTTTTTGTATGGCCAAATATAAAAAAACAGGTTAGAGATTGGCAATCTTAGATTTCTTGTACATGCTCAGATTTTTAGCAACTGTGTTTTTAAATGGTTGGTAAAAAAAATGTTTCTTTGTTAACTTTGTGTTACTGAAAAATTTTCTCTGTAACACATTTAATATACTTCAGGAAAAATAAGTGCAACAATTTATAGAAAACCAAGGACACAAATGAATTAAAATTGAACTACAGTGGCCCCGGTATGTATGGTAGATGTCTATGCGCACGTGTGTGTGTGTGTGCATGAGCAAGTGTGTATAGAGTGTGTATACTTATGTATATATGTATGTATATATTGTATGTATACACAGATTTGTGTATGTATGCATGTGTGTATATACATATATAAATGTATGTACATGCATACACACATACACACATGCATACATGTACAAATCTGTGTATACATACAATATATGTATATATACACACATACGTATATACATAATAGACATATACACGTGTATACATACATATATAAATGTATGTATATGTACATACATATACACACATATACAAATATGTGTATACATATACATATATACAGACATATATACATATAATAGACACACATACATATATACATATATACATATAATAGACACATACATGCATATATACATACATACATATATATGCATACAATATATATACATAAGAACATATATACATACATTAAAGAACCACTTCCATTGACAAAAGCCCCAGGAAATATACACATACATATATACATACATTTATACAATGTATAAATATATACATACATACATATACACATGCACACATACTGTCAAAGAAAAATTTCTCTGGACAAAGTTAAATAGAAGAGGAAGTCTTTATTTGAAACTACTGCAATAGAGGTTAAGACTTTTGCAGTAAGGGAGAGAGTTTGAACTCAACCTCTCTGAAGTAAAAGGCGGGAAATTTGTAGGCACTGGAATGAGCTAGTGGAAAAGTAGAGGAGAATGTTAAGAAAGAGACTGGTCAACATGATTAGGCCATTCATGTTTGCTAATTGTCACTTATCAAAATTAGTCTCCTAACATCCGACAGAAAGTAGGAGCCAGGAGGACACAGGGGGTTTATCTTTCCTGATGACTCTGACGCCCAGGTCCTTGAGACAGGTGTTTTTGGATTATAAAACTAGCAAGAGGCTGAGAGAAGACATATCTGAAAGACAGAGAAAGAATTCACAATTACAAGTTTTTAAAAGTAAATGCTCTAAAAAAAAAAAAGGGAAACTAAGGGCCTATAGTCAGGAAAAAAACTGTCTAAACTTTAGTCAAGCTGAGAGGAACATCAGGCTTTCTTGGCCAACACACACACACACACACACACACACACACAATATGAGATAAAATCTTTCAACAGGCAAGAATTTCTGTTCCCATATGTGGGAATATATTCTCCACATTTGGGAATAGAAATGTTGAAGTTACATCAAGATAAGAAGTAATTTATTAACAGTAATGTATTTTCAAGAATTTCAGGCAATATTTGAAGGAAGAATAACCTTACATTGTTAGAGTCTCCATAAATATTACATACAATGGTTTAAATGTTAAAACTTTTGCATAAGAAGAATGGTATTCACTACATCAAAAACTAATGATGTGTTGTATGGTGACTAACATAACATAATAAAATTAAAAAAAAAAAGAAGACTGGTATTCATATTTTCATTACAGCTTGTAAAGAACCTAAATGTTGCTTTTTCGAAAAAGTGTAAGGGCCATCAAAATTAAGTTTTCCCAAAAGAGCTCAGGGATTATCATAGTGAATATATAAACAGCTGAAAGAACATTGATAAATGGTAGTTAGCAAGATTTCAATGAGAGATAAAAAAACGTTAAATTAAGAAAAAAATCAAGGCTAAAGAGGAAATACTAGTAGGCATTGTGAAGTTATGGGAGAAAATAACAACTTTCTAGAGATCAGTTATTGGGGGTGCCTGGGTGGCTCAGTCAGTTAAGCGGCTGCCTTAGGCTCAGGTCATGATCCCAAGGTCCTGGGATCGAGTCCCACATCGGGCTCCATGCTCAGCAGAGAGCCTGCTTCTCCCTCTCCCTCTGCCTGCCTCTCTGCCTACTTGTATTCTCTATCTCTCTGTCAAATAAATAAATAAAATCTTTAAAAAAAATAGAGATCAGTTATTGGGAACTGTCATTTGTGATGCTAACTTTGAATAATTTTTTTTAATATAAGGCAGAAACATCTCTCTTCTCCTATAGAACAAATTGCAAAAAATATAAAAGAGAACGTGGGCAGAGGATAAAGAAGAGAAAAATCAAGATGTGACTAGTAGAGAGATGACACATACGGCAAAGATGCCTCTCTAATTCTTATAAGGGAAGTATTGGTAATTGTTATCAAATGCCACTGTATATAATTTATAGCCTGTCCCATGCAATAAAACTTGTAGTATAGAATATAGTGCTATTTTTATGATATTCATTAAATCATTCTCAATAGATACTTTATATTTTCCATCAAGCCCTGTGGTTAAAAATTCCATTCAAATATAAGAATTCCCAACTGACAACTCCAGTCAACATTTTGGTTTTCAGCATAAGCAATACTGATTAAGAAGCATTTAAAAATATATTTTTTCTTTGTTTAAGGGTGCTATTCAATATGCAACTATACAAAGATGTATAAGTCACTCTACCATGAGAATCACCATAATTATTCTGATTTCTAAAGCTTATTAATGAGATATTTTACGTCTCTTTTTCATGCCAAATCGCTGAAATAAAAAGTCTAAAAATAATAAACTGAGATTCACTTACTTACGGGAAAATATCAAGAGATAAATCATGCATGTTTTGGAGTCTCAGACAGAAAGGAGAAATGGAAGGAAAGAAAAGGAATTTGAAAATACAGTGAGTGAAAAATATGTAAAAAAAATTGAAATAATGAACTTTATTTCTTAGAGAAGTTTTCTGTTCACAGCAAAACTGAGTGAAAAGAACAGAGGGTTCCTATTTACTCACTGTCCCCACAACCTCCCTTACTAGTAATATCCCACACCAGAACGGTACATTTGTTACAAATGATGAACCCACACCGACAACATCATCATCACCCAAAGTCATAGTTTACATTAGGGTTCACTCTTGGTGTTATACATTCTATGGGTTTTGACAAATCTCTAATGGCATGTCACCACCATTATAGTATCACACGGAATAATTTCACTCCCCTAAAATCCTGTGTGTGCTGCCGATTGATCCATTCCTCTGATAACCGCTAATCTTTTTGCTGTTTCCATAGTTTTGCCTTTTCCAGAATGTCAAAAAGTTGAAATCATATAGTATGTAGCCCCTTTATATTGGTTTCTTTTTCTTAGTAATACATGTCTAAGATTCCTCCATGTTTTTTCATGGCTTGTAGCTTATTTCTCATTGGTAATGAAAAATATTCCACGGTCTGGATGTACCACAGTTTATTTTATCAACTCACCTACTGAAGGGCATCTTGGTTGTTTCCGGTTTTTGGCAATTATCATAAAACTGCTCTAAATATCAATGTGTAGGTTTCTGTGTGTCCTTTTCAATTCATTAGGGTAAATATCAAGGAGCATGACTGGGGGGGATTTTCAGGTAAAACCAAATTTAGTTTTGTAATGAACTGTCAAACTGTCTTCCAGAGTGGCTGCACCATTTTGTGCTGCTACCAGAAATGAATGAGAGTTCCTACTGCTTCACATTCTCATCAGCATTTGTTGTTGTCAGTGTTCTGGATTTTGGCCATTCTAATAGGTGTGCAGTAATACCTAATTGGTTTAATTTGCAATTCCCTAATGACATATAATGTTGAGCATCTTTTCAATTGTTAACTTGCCATCTGTGTATCTTCTTTGGTGAGGAGAAATGTCAAATTTGATAAAAACTATTAAACCAATAAATAAACCTCAAAGAATTTCAGGAAACACATACCACCACCAGCATGTCATAATCAAATTGTTGAAAACAGCAACAAGGAAAATCTTAAAGAGCAGCCAGAGAAAAATGATGCATTATGTACCCAAAATAAAGATATGAATTATGGCAGACTTGTCAGAAGCAATGTAAGCGAAAAGGATAGAAAATGGCACCTTTAGAGCACTGAAAAGAAACTCTTAACCTTGAATTCCACACCCTGATTCTGTCTGTGAAATAATAACTGCTACAAGACTTCTGCCCTTCTTTAACAACTAGAAAACTGAGCAAAATATATTGATCTTGTGTTTTCAGAAATTTAACAAGAGGCCTCTAAGGACAGTGATCCCTCGGGAAAGTGAAGCAGAATTTGCACACATCTCCAAAACATAGCAAGCCCAGCAGCAACTTCAGAATTTTAGGTATTGCCTAATCCCGTGTACACCTCCCTTCTTCCGGCTGATATGCTTCTATTCATAAAACTTATGACTGTACTTTATACTATTTTCTTTTTCTAAAACCATTATTATGCTCTAGTGGCTTAGACCCTACATCTCATAGGTAGCTTTGCCTTTTTGCTTCACTCTTAGCTTCTATCTCTCATAGTTAACAAACAATTTACACTTTTACTGTGTGGGATACCATTTATAAGCACTGTAGTTTGTTTTATTGATTTTTTTCTTAATCCAATATTTTTAGATTGATTGCATGATGCAATAATGTTATTTTGAATATATGTTGTTACATAAATTATATGGTAAAATTATCTTTGCCTCTTTATTCTTACAATTCAATGTGGCTGCTATAGCTAAAAAATTATATGTGATTTCATGTCATATTTCTATTGGAAAGCATGCTTTAGAGAAACAACAGAACAAGTGAATACCTGCATGGAAAAAAATCACCATGACCTGTATCTAAAAATCATCATAAAAATAACTCTAATTAGATCATAGATCTAAGTGTAAATACCTAATGTATAACACATCTAGAAGAAAACAAAGGGAAGTATGTGATTTTGAGACAGGAAAATCATTTTTGATAATATAAAAAGTTTGAGACATAAAAGAAAATATTGATAATTTAGAATTTATCAAAATTAAAAACTTCCATTCTATGAAAATCAAAATTAAGAAAATCGACAGGCAAGATATACACTTAGAAAAGTGTTTGTGATGTCAATATCTGGCAAAGATTTTGTATACAGAATAAAGAATTTTTACAGTTTAAAGATAAAAAGACAACCCAATGGGAGAAAATAGCAAAAAATATAAACAGGTATTTAATTAATTAATTAATTTATTTTAAAAAAGATTTTATTTATTTATTTGAGAGAGAGAGAGAGCACACAAGCAGGGAGGAAGGGCAGAGGGAGAGGGAGAAATCAGGCTCCCCGGTGAGCAGGGAGTCCAGTGTGGGGCTCAATCCCAGGACCCTGGGATCATGACCTGAGCTGAAGACAGATGCTTAACAGACTGACCCACCAAGGCGCCCCATAAACAGAGATTTAAAAATAAAGAAAATACATAAATAGCTAATAAGCATATGTGAAATTACTTTAAATAAGCAGTCATCAAAGATGTACAAATTACAATTATAATGAGATACCACTACATAGCACTCTAAAGGGCTCAACATTGCTCGGCATCAGGGAAATCCAAATCAAAACCTCAATGAGATTCCACCTCACACCAGTCAGAATGGCTAAAATGAACAAGTCAGGAAATGACAGATATTGGCAGGGATGAGGAGAAAGGGGAACCCTCCTACACTGTTGGTGGGAATGCAAGCTGGTGCAGCCACTCTGGAAAACAGTATGGAGGTTCCTCAAAAAGTTGAAAATAGAGCTACCCTACGACCCAGCAATTGCACTACTGGGTATTTACCCCAAAGATACAAATGTAGTGATCCGAAGGGGTATGTGCACCCCAATGTTTATAGCAGCAATGTCCACAATAACCAAACTATGGAAAGAGGCAAGATGTCCATTGACAGATGAATGGATAAAGAAGATGTGGTATATATATATACACACACAATGGAATATTATGTAGCCATCAAAAGGAATGAGATCTTGCCATTTGCAACGACGTGGATGGACCTGGAGGGTATTATGCTGAGCGAAATAAGTCAATCAGAGAAAGACATGTATCATATGACCTCACTGATATGAGGAATTCTTAATCGCAGGAAACAAACTGAGGGTTGCTGGA
>NC_138372.1:120934800-120964383 GCF_054177405.1 Leptonychotes weddellii | reverse complement strand
GTGATGGGTATTAAAGAGGGCACGTACTGCATGGAGCACTGGGTGTTATACGCCAACAATGAATAATGGAACACTACATCAAAAACTAATGATGTAATGTATGATGATTAACATAACATAATAAAAAAATGTCTAAAATTTGAAAGACTGATAATGCCAAGTCTTGACATGGACCTAGAGAAACATGAATTCTTACACATTGCTGTTGGGTTTGGAGAATGCAAAATCACTTTACAAAACAGTTTGATAGTTCCTCATAAAGTTAAATATATATTTATACATAATCCAGCAATTAAATGCTTAGGTATTTACCCAAGAGAAGTGAAAACTTACGCCACACAAATTTGTACACAAAGTTTTGTAACACCGTTATTTATAATAGTTAAAATTGTATACAATCCAAATGCCCAACAAGATTTAAATGGGTGAACAAGTGTGTGGTATAGCCATACAATGAAATATCACACAAAAGTAAAAGGATTGAAAATTACGATGAATGCAACAAGAGCAAATCTCAGAAACATTATGTTGAGTAAAAGAATCCAGACAAAAAGCAACATGTACTTTGTTTCTGCTTATATGAATTTCTAGAAAAGGTAAAATAATCTACAGTGACAGCATGTCAGTGGTTCCCTATACCATGTATGGAATGGGGAGTGACTGCAAAGGGGAAAGAGAAAACTTTTTTGGGTGTTAGGAGAATTGTCTATCTTGGCGGTAATAAAAGTTACACAGATGTTCACATTTCTGAAAATTCATTAGTGTGCACACTTAAGTTGGTATAATTTTGTATGTGTTATACCACAATGCATTTCTTTTAATAAAAAAAAATGTGAACAGATGGGTAAGGAGCAAGTGGTATGAAAGCCAACTTTAGCTTTGTGAAAGCTGTAAAATAAAAAAATATATATATATCAAGTTGCTCTTAATTGAAAAACCAGGAAAATTCAGCATAGAGATTTGCAGCATAGAGATTTTAATTTATTTTAATAGTGAGGTTTTTCCCCAACAATTATAACTTCCTAAAATTACAATAAGCTTGCTTTTGAGATGGCAATTTCCTTCTCAGTGAAGACATCAAGTATCAGCTGATGATCATTTTTCAGATATGTTCAAGAAGTACCTTAGAGATTAAAGTTTGTATTAACCAATCTTTAAGATGATTAAATAATACTAGAATCTATGATAGAGTTCTGCCTATAATGTTTTCTAAAATATCTCTTATTAGTATTTCAATTGTAGTCTCCAGTGCTGCATACAGAGGCAACAACTTCAGATCTCTGCACAATCTATTTTTTAAGAAGCATGTAATCTGGAGGAGAAGACAAAAGTGGTGTAGCAAAATACAGTGCATTCCATATAGAGATATAGAGATATCCCCCGAGTTCTTTCATGACATAGAAGCAATGTCACATTCTTAATATGGTAATTTGTGATCTCTTCCTGAAATATTTAAATATTAATTAGGAACAATTATAATAATTAAGGCATGAATTATTTATAAAGATACCAGTTATTCCTAAAATATTTGGAGATTATTTTAACATGAGGGTATTTCTTAGAATACCTCCAGTAAACTTCCAAAACATGTCTTTGAAAATCCAAACATGTTTAGCATGGTTGTATAATCCAGGAAAACCTCAAGGAAAAATGTGAATGTTGCAGATTATTCACCATTTAAAATTTTCTAGCATTCATTTTTCCTTAAGTATAAATAATTGACTATAAACTATGCAAAGACTTGTTTACCTGTATTGCTTTGGGATTCATAGGTATGTCAGTTAAAATGAGCCAGTCTCCTCCATTACCACTACTCACTGTGCATGCTTCTACTTAAGAATTGGTGGAGCTAGTACTATGACTCAGTTTGAATTTAAAATCAAGGTAATGGAACTAAACAAGATAGTTATCTCCCTTTCTCCTTATTCTCCCTTAGAGAGTTTTTGAGGTCAGATATTTGTAAAATGAAAATATTAAGCCAAATTTAACAGTAAATTTTAAACAGTGAACATATGTGTAACTTTTATTACCATCAAGATAGACAATTTCCTAACACCCAAAAAGTTTTCCTTTTTTCCCTTTGCATCATTAGAGAAAGCAATCCCAGCTTTCATTTATCCTGAAGTATAAATTGCATATGAAAAGCAGCTCAAATTTAAGTCATGTCAGAGCAACTGTCTTTCTGAGTTTTAGCTTGGAACTCATATTTGAAATAATTGTTTCTCATTCAATGCCATCCTGATACTGATAGCAGGGTAAACAGTTCAGCAGGGACCTGGATGTACAGCAGTGCTCTTGCTCCAGAGGACATCTTTGATTGTTCACATTTTCTTCCAGTCCCATCACAGTGTTAAAGTCCCTGGTATCACACAGCACATTTTTAATACTAACTATATCCTCTAATTTTGGCAGAAATCCACTCCACTTTTGCGCAATACATTAACATACAGAAATTTAATTGCATTTATTGTTACTGTTTATCAACAAAGAGCATTACCTTTTTGAAGCTCAGATCCTTAATATTGCTGTCCTCTGCAAGAAACATTCACTCCTTTAATTCCCTTGTTCCTTAGCCTACCTATGTCATATACATCAGTTAAGAAGACATTTCACCAAGGATGCCTTTTCTCATCTTTCTAGATAAGAACAAGACTCCCTGATACATGGATCATAGTACCCTGCCAATATTTACTAATATTAGTGAGTATTCATTAGACTGTAGGCTCCAGAAAATATGGACAATACTTGTTTTTCTCAACCTTGTATTACCAGCATCTAATGCAATGCCTGGAGCATAGTAGAAGCTCTATACATATTTAATGATTAATAAATAAGTGAATGAATAAATGTGTTAATAACTAGATAAATGGATAGATAGTATTTGTAAGGCATGATACACTTACACAGTCATTTCATTAATATTCACTCATTTATATATACTTTTATACTTTTATACCCTTCACATTGAATTTAATCAGTAGGGATATAGGATTTAAGTTGAGTAAACTGTGATAATATGTATCAAAAACATTTATAAATGAGTAAGCACTTTGTCAAGGCAAGAGAGAAAAAATTAAAAGCCATTGTTATGTTCTTCACTCAAGTATTATTTTTTATATACTGTATTACACATACACATTCTCACTAGCATGTTATCACCTGCATTATTATAATTTCCATTTCCTTCCCAATTTTTTTGAAGTCTTTATCTGACCTGTGGTCTTATTGAATTGCCTTGTTTTAAACCACTTCTCCAGTTTGTCAGGGTCATATTATGGTCATGATGAATTTTGATCTTGAAATTCAAAGCGTTAATCAGTCTTTACAACTACAGAGAACTGTAAATTACTAAGTTCACAGACTTTTCCATCATCTAAGTCATTGATGAAAATATTAAGTAGCCTCTGGCCCAAGATTAACCTCTACATAATAAAACTTCTGTTTACCTTGGTTGGCAAAGAACTATCAATGAGTTTGATTGTTCTACGTTCTACTTTGTTTTCAATAAATAGGTCTATGGTGCTGATCCATTTTTATCAATTTGTGAATAAGTCAATAATTAGTATTTTTATAATAGTAGTATTGAAGACTCATTTCAAATTTTGGATGAAAAAGGCTAACATTAATGAAAACTACTAGCCAAAATAGATTAATAATAGTAAGAACAGTTAAAGTAAATCTTAAATTTGCTCCTGTGTTTATTTCCTTTCCTCTGCTGTTCCCCTCGTGACACTCTCCTTTTCTGAATATGACAGCTTCAAGCATGATGTCCTTCTCTGGCTGCTGTGCCATGAAGAAGTCTTTGTGATTATGAGAGGTGATCATCTTTGATGGATAATGAGATAAATATACTGTGCATTCTCAATCTCAAATTCATCTCTTGGACAATGAAATGATTTCACTTGTTGCTTGATGATGAGGACTTCTTCCTCAGAATAAACAAGACCTTATTTTGTCTCTTTATGCAAGTCATCTGTCCACAGTTCTGCCTCTCTCCAGCAAACTGTGACTCCTTACTGACAAATGAATATTCATTCATCTTTGATCCCCAGTGCTTAGCACACATAGTAATTGTGTATGCTACGCCACGAGTGATTGTACACTACTATGCCATGAAGTAGGAAAATCTGGAGTTGTGAGGCATCAGCAGAGAGGAAATACAAGGGCCCCTCTGAATTTTAAGAACAACATACTTAAGATGGATTGGATGAGTAATCCAAGGGGCTGACTAGTTGGCAGCTAGCCTGTCTTCAATTTTAAAACTCTATATTACAAGCATCTCTGGATGCACTTTGAAATGGATAGATAGGAAATCTTTTTCTTGTTTTTTTAATTTTCTTTTTTTAGCTGATGAGGAGACCGTGTGGGTCTCTGTTCTCCTGACCTTTGTTGTTTCCTAAGGTTATTTCTCTAAGATCTAAACACAAATATTTTCAGGAAGCCAAGAGACTCCAAAGAAAAATGATAAATAATAGAAATTGCTTTCATTTTTGAATGCTTGGAAAAATCCACAAAAATATGTTTACTTAAATTTTTCAATCAAACTTTGATTTCATGGGATTTTACTTGTCTTACCGAAGGAAAAAAAATCATTAAATAATCAATATGATAAGATACATATATATGTATATAAAATTATCATTCATTTAAAATTTGGAAATAATGTATATTCCAATAACTGATTTGGAAATTGTCAGTATTAAGAACTAATCTTATGCCTTTCTACAAGCTTTTGTAGCCCCATATTAATACATTCTCTGAACATTATTTCACCTCAACTAGTGTAGATGATTTCCAATGAACAACAGATGACTTGTTTAAATATTTGCAATGAATTCTAGTTAAAATAGGCTAAAAAATAGTGCAATGGATGCTACAACTTACTATACATTATTTGTACCTGAGCAAAATATGTTCTAACATAGTTTGAATTTTATTTGCTTTTCTTTCTATAATGACTAACCTTCTTTTCTTTTACCACAAAATTCAGAGTTTGATTTTTCAATCTTCAAATTTGCCTCTAATTAAATTTCTACTCTTATTTTTCTTCTATTCTGAAAGCTAAATTTTTATGCGAAAATTGTTTCTACAAATATTGAATGTTTTCATATTAGGAATAATTTTAATACACTTACTTTGTGCTTTTGAAATGTGCCATTATCTTTAGGAGGGTTAAACAGAAATGCCGTTTTCAGTGGAAAGTTATAAAATACGTTATCCTTTGAGATAAGTTTAAAACGATTATTCTAATGATTCAAACAAATATATTTCAAGAATATTGATAGGAATTTTCAAACTAATTTGTGTGATAACCATCAATAACATAAAGATGAGTAAGACATAAGATGAATGCCTGTTATTTTAAAACATAATTAAGCAAAAGAGAAGCTGTGCACAACTAGCTAGCATGCTCTGAAAAAATAATTGGCTCATTAACTAAACTATAACGCCCTTTCTCATTTCTAGATTCTAACTGAAGAATGAATGGAAATAGTAAGGTGAGCTCATTGTACGATACACATAACCACGAGAAAATTATAATTTCTGCACAAATGCCCATATTGTTTGAGATCTTTATTAATAAGATAGTGGGGTACAGGGAATGATGCTGTGAGAGATTCACACCTCTGAATGTTGTGTGTGTGTGTGCACATACACACATAGGCACACACACGAGATAAAGCAATATAGATGAATTCCAAGACTCCTTTTTTCTCCTGTCCACTCCCATTTCACTCCTAATTTGGTATGAATACTTCCAGTCCATGTTGTAATATTTTTACTATATTAAAATGAATCCATGAGCAATATATCATTGCTTTGAGGTTTTGAAAATTTTATACATGTCATCATGCCAAATTGTAATTCTGAAAAACATCTATCAAGGACACATAATTAATTCTTTGTTTGAAGTATGGTATTGCATCTTTAAAATGGTTTACACATATCTTCTGTAAGCAGCATATAAACTGAAAGTTTTAAATCTATTTTTATTGTTTCTGTAATCAAATGTATTGTGATTACTGATAATATGTTGACTATTTCTCCTTTATTTTTCCATGTTTCATCTTTTCCTATGTTATCTTTGTTTAGTCAGATTTTTTTATTCTCTTTTTATGGTCTACCTTTTTATGAATTATATATGCAGTATTCATTTTTGATGGTTTCTAAAAATTTCAAATGCATTCTTAACTTTATATAGGCTAAAACTAATCATTATCTCAGCTTCTTCCTAAACAGTTCATGGGCCCCCTGAATTTTACTTCTCGTTTCCAATCTTTCAGTATATTATCTAGTGTTTTAGTCCTTTGTACCTACCCCCTTTTACTATTAGTTTTTACACTCAATAGCTATTTAAATTTATCTTCAAATTACTAATTTCTTTACTTGTCACTATTCAATATACCCTACTTCTTCTGTTTGTGTTTATTTTCTTTCTTGCTGAAGAACATTTCATGTACAATGGTCTCCAATCTTGGCTAAAACACATGAGAATTATGTGAGAAGTCTTTAAAACTCAGTATTCAGGCACCTCCCTGGATCAATTAAGTGAGCAAATCTTGAGATACTCATTCAGGTATCAGAATATTTTTTATTGCTCCCCAGATGATTCCAAAAGCTGACATCATTGCTTGAGTCCTTTTTTTGGGGGAGTATAGTTTGTGTGTGGTAATTCTCCTTTGTCTCTTGATGAATGAAAATACCTTTACTTACTTCCTGTTCTTGAGTGATTTTGTTTTAACTAGGTATACAATTTTAATTTGGATAATTATAGGTCCTCAGGACTTTGGAGATACTCTATTATCTTTCAACATCTATTTCTTTTTTGAGAAGACAACAAATATTTAAACCTAGCCCTCAGAAACAAGTATTATTTCCAGTCCCCCCTTGAATTTCTTGGCTTTATCTTCTACTCATTATTCTAATGTTGAATATTTTTTTCCCCTTAGATCCCAACATGGGGGATTTCTGCTCCCACATCATTTTTTGTAAGTTTGTTCATTTATTGTTTGTTTATTTGCGTTTTATCAGTTGCTACATATAAAAGGAGCACATAAAAACAAACACACATGTGACTGTGTTTAGTTTGGCAGGAAAGATTTCCAATATCAATGTAGCCTATCTGATTGATTAAGAGCATCTCTCTTTCTTTCTTTTCTCTTATACAATTAACTTGGATATTATAAGTCTTACATTCAATATACTCTTTACCTTTCTTGAAATATGTATGCTTGATGAGAATGTAACTTGATTTGTTGCTGGACTAATTTTCCTGTTTGCAACTTCATGCAGAGTTCTAGCTTGTCACATCAGCATAGATAATCTTATACATTATCTGTAATTAGCATCATCTCTCCCTTTCTAAAATTTACTTCTAAGTTTTTACCTCTAGCAGAAGGACTGTCCTGAAACACTTTTACACCTTAATGGATCCAATTGCGTGGACTTAAAATAGATTTCTGCATTACAGAGGCATTTGTCCTTACTGAGACTGATTTATATTCTTTGCACATATTTTCATGTTATATGCCCAGTGTAACATGAAAGGAATTAGTATATTGAATGTTACATTTAACAAAGAATCCAGCAGAATAGTATCATGTAGAGGTTCCCCCCCATTATTTCTATAAATAACAACAACAATAATAGTAACATACAAGATAATTTCTACTTATAGCGGTCTGACTTTTTTTTTTTTAATGCAGTAGAAGGTCCTTCACACTCTATTTGTCAGTATGGCTTTAAGGTTTTCATTTTGTTGGCTAGAAGACAGATAAAGGGGATTACGAACAGAACTGAGCCTGGTTTCTGCTAATCTCCAACTTGAATTCTTTCAAGGGTTGCAAAATATGATTCAAGTATTTCACAAGCCTTTATAACCTGAGCCAGACTTTGTCATCTGTCTGGTATATGTGCCATCATGGGTGGATTTGGAACTGACATTTTATATCTCTGATCTCAACTGTATAAATATTTGTTTAGAGTGACTATCAACATAGCACACAGGCACTTTCCTCTCTGATGTATAGAGGATAAAACAGTTCTTAACTGGGGCCCTATGGATGGCGCAGGCACAAACTATCAGAGGACAATGAGACAAATTTTCAGTGAACTCAGATTTTATATTTCTCTATAGGCAAAATGTAGAGCAGTTGTTTCTATACCAAAAAAACCCTATTTCTTATAATTTGGGTTACATTAAAAATATCTCATGTATACGGCCATTTATCTGAATCTATAAATGGTGAACTGGTTTTCCCAAATACTTTATATGAGGATTCTTTCTCTCATTTGGAATTAAAGATTCTATCTAAAGATTCTATTTTTCTATTGTCTTCCAAAGTACTATCTTCTAGGAAAACTGTTTTAAAACATCAAAAAAAAATGTTTCAGGCAATATTGTCCAAATATCCTAATCCTTATTAGATGAATTAATATTCCCAAAGAAATAACTCATGCTTATTTCATGGAAATAAGATTAAATTGACGTTATGAATATTATCATCTATCATAAGTTGTTTGTTAATATATTCAGTATACAATATAAAATCTGTCCTTGTAATAAGATGACCCCAAATAGTTTAACAAATCTTGAAAATGATAAGGATTAAAATCAAGGACATATAAAAGACACAGAAGCTTAGAGAGCTTGGAAGGAATTTAGAGCCATCTATTTCTATCCTGTTTTCCTCAGATGGGGAAATGAAGGCAGGCACCTTAGCATGATTTTGAAATCTCTAAAAATGATATGATTTCTCTTAGAATTAAAGAATAACTTAAAGGTTTAAGAAATGAAGAACTTGGGGCACCTGGATGGCTCAGTCATTAAGCGTCTGCCTTTGGCTTGGGTTGTGGTCCCAGGGTCCTGGGATTGAGCCCCACATTGGGCTCCCTGCTCTGCAGGAAGCCTTCTTCTCCCTCTCCCACTCCCCCTGCTTGTGTTCCCTCTCTCGTTGTGTCTCTCTCTGTCAAATAAATTAAAAAAAAAAAGAAGAACTGATCACTTAAATTCTATCACTTATTCAGCATTTTTTTTTGAAAATCTACCTTTTGCAATCATTCTACATATACCAGCCTGCAGAGGTGAATAACACTGTCCCTAGTTTCAAATAACTACAAGCAAGAATCCCCAATACTAGTCTATGCTGAGGAAATTAAAGATGGTCCTGTGAGAAATTCTGTTACAATGTTAAATTTATTAAGTGAAACAAAATATCTTTTCATATTAGAATGCTCTGTTTTCATTCTAATGATGCTGATGATAGTGGTTGTATCTTGTAGTTTCCATGGAGCAAAATAAAAAGTTAATAATGTGACATAAATTTGGTCTCTCAAATTTATTGTCATTTCTATTGTTGTTACTGATAGAAATATCTGTCAACTATTAGAAAAAAATGTGGAGATCAAGATCTAATAAAAAAAGGACAAGATAATGGATAATTAGAGAATATTTATAATCAGTAAATTAGAAATAGGCTCACATGCTAAGGAAACCACAGTGGTGGATGTTTTGCTTATCATAAAGCTTTAATAATGAGTAGGAGTCATCTAGGTGACTCAGGTGTGGGAAGATATGCTAAAAACCAGTGTTGGATCTGCTAGCAAAATCTGGAACTGTTTCTTTGGTATCAAATTTCACCTAAGACTGTGCTTCTAGTTTGGGTACGTGGGTGGTTCAATCGGTTAAGCATCTGCCTTCACCTCAGGTCATGATCCCAGAGTCCTGGGATCAAGCCCCACGGTAGCCTTGCGGCTCTCTGCTCAGCGGGGAGTCTGCTTCTCCCTTTCCCTCTGCCTATCTCTCCACCTGCTTGTACTCTCTCTCTGTCATTAAATAAATAAAATCTTAAAAAAAAAAAAAAGACTGTGCTTCTAGCCAAAATGGAGTAATAGGAACTGGATTTACTGTTAGCTTAAACAATAAAAAAATCCCCAAAATATATTAAACAGTTATTTTTGGACATTGAAAAACAAGCAGCACAGGGCAAGGGATTATATAAGCTATTAATTATAGTGATAATCTCTAAAAACCAGTGGCATAATATTTTGTACAATATACTAAAATGTTCATGTCTGAATGAGTCTCTGGTCATCTGTACAAAATAAAACTGGATTTTTTTCACATTTGCTAACAAAATGAGTTTCATATAGAATGAAATATTTAAGTATGTTAAAATACTATAATTACTAGAAGAAAACATACTTTTATAAATTTTACATTTATTGCTTTAAAAATGATACAAATATATTTTGGTATAATTTAATACATGCAACATCAACTAGGGTATTCAATACCCATGGAGTATTCACTGGATACAGCTTTAGTAATGGGGCCAAATTAGTCCTAGACTAAATTCTGTCTCAGTTGCATCCTAATGAAGCTTATAAGCAAGTCTCAAAATGATCAAACTATTTCTTAATTACATTCTAGACCAAAATTCAAGAATCTTTAAAATAATACAAAAACACCCAACAACCAATAAAGTAAAATTCACAGTATCTGACATGCAATCTATAATTACCAGGAATGCAAGAAGGAATATATAACCCATAATAAGGAGAAAAATCAGTTAATAGAAAGCCTGAAAAATGTTGTGGATGGTATAATTAGTAAATAAGGACATTCAAACAGTTATTACAACTTATTTCCATGGGTTCAAAAAGCTAAAGGAAAGCATCAACATTTTAAAGAGACATGGAGGATATAACACAAATTTTACATCTAGAGATGAAAAGTATAGTTTCTGAGATGAAAAGTAAACTGAATGGGATTAAAAGAGATGAGACAATGCAGAAGCAAGATTAGCCTCCCTGGGAAAGCAAATTTTTGCTGTTATAAAATATAGAGTCTGAAATTATGAAAATTTTCTTTAACGTTATCAAAATTAAGCACCTCTCTATAGTATGGATTGTCTTGCATAATGAAAATATCTAAAATTTTTTTTTTAAAGATTTTTTTATTGATTCATTTGAGACACAGAGATACAGAGAGAGAGAGAGAGAGGGAGAGAGCATGAGCAGGGGGAGAGGCAGAGGGAGAGGGAGAAGCAGGCTCCCCGCTTAGCAGGAAGCCCGATGCGGGGCTCGATCCCAGGACACTGGGATCATGACCTGAGCCGAAGGCAGACGCTTAACCATCTGAGCCACCCAGGCGCCCCGAAAATATCTAAAATTTAAATACTCAAATAAAAATGTATATCAGCAGAATGAAAAGAAAATGTGAAAGTACAACACTAGTTATGGAGGAATATAGTAAAGGAAAATAAAATTATTTTATTTTATATATAAATAAAATAAATTAATAAATAATACAAATTTTATATGATAAATATAGTTGCTTTACATAGAACAAAAATGATATAAGGATTAGCATATTTCCTTTTCTGAGAAACAGGAATCAATTTAAAAGGCAAATGAATATAAAGAATGATTAATTTTTACACATTATCAGCCTTTGATTTCTTTTTTTTTTGTCACTGACAACATCCCCTCCAGAAAATTATAAAATTTTCAAAATACTTGTTGAAGGGTGAGATGCCAAGATTTTTAATGGCTATGGGAGAAAGTATTAGCAAATCCTTTCTTTGAAACTCAGTTCAGAAAATAAAGCCCTTTGTGCCAAGTGAACTCATATTAAATAACTGCCTTTCAGAGCAGCTCAAGAATAATAGGGTGCACCATTCTGGTGCTTTCCTACATATCCTATATCCTACATATTGTGTATATAAGCTATGTATCTATATCTACATCTAAATATATATCTATATCTCCTAAAATACTACTTTACATATAATGAAGTCATATTTTCCATATAGCTGTTCCAGTAGTCATTGACAAAATGTTATTATTAATTATTATTCCATCTATCCAAAAATATGTGAGATGAGAGAAATGTGCTAAAAGCTTGAACCATCTTCTGACTGGATTTGGGTTTATCAGTAATTTTAGAAAAGGAAATAACTAATTTATCATAAATTATTTTATTCCTAGTTTATTAGGTAGAAATATCAAACTGAATCTGTTAAGGTTGGATGGACTTGTCTTAGAAGATAATATCTGTGGTTCTCACCTTGTGCTAAGACATATATCACTTGTGAATAATCAGACAAGTGTATACATTATTAAAATAGGTTATTATTTATGGTTTTATAAACAAAGTTTATAGAAATAATTTATGATTAATTGCATAATCAGTTTGAAATGTCATTGAAATATAAAATTATAAGTAAGTATTATTGATTTTTTCCCCCAAGGGGAGAAAATGGCGTTCTCTCTGTCACTTTCTATATTCTTATAAAGAAAATATGAAGGTGGAGTCCATCTGGTATAGTTCTCGAAATGGGCTGTTGAAGTGATATGTCTTTGGGTTTTTAAAAGAGGATTCAGGCAAGAAATGCACTGGTTTTCATTAAACTTTTGAAGAGGGTGTAAATTATATATGTTTTATCTAACACTGTGATTGCCTGACAACCACCATCAAATTAAGCTTGCAAAAATTAAGGTAACTGGGTGCATGGACAGGTATGCATGAGAACAGATATTGTTCATCCTTTGATTACATTGATTACATTGTCACCACTGTCTTACTACAAAGAAATTGTATCCTAAAAACAGTGATGAGATCCAGATATTCCAAATGATTTGAATGCTCTCAGCTGTAACATTGCCGAGCACAAGTTTTCTTCTTCCTATATAATGCTTTCTTCTACCCATATTAGGCTGCCACTTGGTAAAGTTTTATAAAAGGAAAGTAATCTACTAAAATAGCCCACTTGAATAATAGTTTCTAATATAGACCAAAGATAGTATCTAAATCATCACTTTCTAGCCACTGTGACTTACGTTTTGTGCTTTCTCAGTTGTCTTTCTCCCACAGATTCTTATAAAGATGGTTCCCTCAGGTCACTGAGTTTCCTTCTAAAAACACAACTTTTAATAAGATACTCTGTTACCACTCACCACATCCAAATTAGAACTTCTTCTCTCCAATCTTCTCCATTATGTCACTGAGTAGTATATTTTTTATAGTACTTGTTTCTTCTTGAAATTAGCTTGATCTTCTATGTGTATATTTCTTTGTTCTCTAACTCCCAAAGCAAAAATATAAACTCTGTAGAAGTAGGGATTTTGTCTCTCTCTAGGGCCTAGCACATTGCCACACATGAAAGACACACTCAAAAATTATTTGTTCTTTAATAAATTAATGTACCATTGAAACAGGACTGACCTATTGAATCACAATTAATATGACCCTTTGTCACATACAAATTATTCAACTATAAATATATAGAAAGCCAATAAAATAACAACTTTTTACATATAAAAAAGGCTTAATATTTTTTAATGTGCTTTTTGATTGAAAATATTTAGAAGTGAATAAGAAAAGTTGTATGAGCACATGAAAATTTTTGCAGCTGTATATTTCTAGATCAAAGATTCTCACATTCTGTTTTTTTCTTCCCCAAGGGGGTCTTCAATGTTTCTCAAATTTATTCTAAAAAAATAGAGATTTAAAATATACACTGTTAGAGTTCTGCTTAGGATAAAGAAAGTTTTAAAAATGTTGCTCCCAGACTAAAAAGTGGGAAAAAAAAAAAACCCATAAAATACAAAATAGTAACTCTCCTTGAACCAGAGAGCTGAAACTTCAAGGCAACCACATAATATATATTTCAAAAAGGGGCAAGCACCTGCAAGGAGAAATGAGACACAAGGCTAATCTTACTTTTGAGAAAGCATGGGAGGAAGACAATCCTTGCCAGTTCCAACTGAAGTGGATAAGACAGAGCAGCTACGTTTTTCAATAGCTGCTGAAGAGCGGATGTGGGTTAGTTTCACACACAAGTGGGTTAGCTGGAGAAGTGGGAAAGAGACAGAAAAAAAAAAAAGGATAAAGAGAGAGGGGAGAAAGAGAGGGAGGAAAAGAAAACACACACATTTAAGTTACCAATATCAGGAATAAAAAGGAAGACATCAGTACAGATGTTATGAACATCAAACATGACAAGAAGTTATTATGAATAATTATTGAGGCATTGATTTTGACATTTTGAATGAAATGGACAAAATTGTAAAAAAAAGACAACGTAAGAAAGCTGACAGAAAGTGAAATAGAAAATCTTATAAGCATATATTTACTAAAGTAACTGAGTGCACTAATAAAACTTTTCATAAAACGAATATTCCAAGCCCAGGTGAATTAATTTGTGAATTAATCTATTTATTTGTGAATTAATCTAAATATTTACAAATGTTTTGCAAACACTTCCAAAGGGTAGAAAAATTAGGAACATATCCAAATTCTTTATATGAGGCCAGGAAATTCTAAAACCTGATGAGAATATAAGAAAAGAAAATTACAGACTCATTAACAATATAAAACCTTAAAAGAAAGAAAAACATCGATCATCTACAAAAGGTAAAAATAGCATTTGAATACAAAGAAAAAATACACTTGGGGAATATAGCAGAGTAGAAAGCATCAGGAATCTATCTCCCCACCTAGACAACAATTGCAGTGGCAGGATCTAATGTAACTATTTTGGAACTCTGGAATCTATAGAAGGCTTGCAAATTTCAGGGGAAGATTTGGGCTGTAAATTGCAGTTAATTGGTCAATTTAAGCTCTTTGCTCACCAACAAGTTACCCATTTCCCACCTCAGGGTCTTGTGACAGGGCTCATGCATGTGTTCTGAGAGCAACTTGCATGCATCTTGTGGGAGCCAACAACAAAACAAACAACCCAATTAAAAAATGGGCACATGACTTAGATATTTCTTCAAAGGAGATATATGAATGTCCAATAAACACATAAAAAGATGCACAACATCACTAATTATTTGGAAATGCAAAGGAAAACATCCTAATACTTATTAGGATGGCTACTCTAAAACAAACCAAAGCACAAACAAAATAGAAAATAACAAGTGTTGGTGAGGATATGGAGAAATTGAAATCCTTGTGCATTGTTGGTGGGAATGTTCAGTTTTATGGAAAACAGTATGGTAGTTCTTCAAAAAATCAAATATAGAATTATCATATAATCCAGCAATTACACTCCAGGGTATATGCCCCAAAGAATTGAAAGCAGGTTCTCTATGAGATACTTGTAAAACCATGTTAATGGCAACCTTATTCACAATAGCTAAAATGTGGAAGCAACCCAAGTGTCCATTGATAGATGAGTGGACCAGCAAAATGTGGCATATACATACAATGGAATATTACTCAGCCTTACAAAGGAAGGAAATCCTGACACATGCTACATGGATAAACCTTGAGGACATTATGCTAAGTTAAATCAAACTATGACAAAGGACAAAGACCGTATGGTTTCATTTATATGAGATAACCAAAGTAGTTAAAATCCTAGACAACAATATGATTGTATTAATCATGACTGAACTGTATACTTAAAAATGGTTAAGATGGTAAATTTTGTTATGTGTACTTTATCACAGTGAAAAAATATTAAAATATACAGAAATGTAAATGGGTAAGAACAGTTAAGGCAATCTGGAAAAGAAGAAGCAAGCTGGGACTTACACTCCCTGATATCAAGTTTTATTATATAGCTATAATAGTTAACAGAGTGTGATACCCATTGCAGACACAAATAGAATAGTGGAAAAGAATACTGAGACCAGAAACAGACCTCACACATATATGAACATATTTTATGAAAAAAAGTGATTCTACAATGCAGTGGGAAAAAGTGGTTATTTCAATAAATGAGGCTATATC
This sequence comes from Leptonychotes weddellii, assembly GCF_054177405.1. NCBI lineage: Eukaryota > Metazoa > Chordata > Mammalia > Carnivora > Phocidae > Leptonychotes > Leptonychotes weddellii. The sequence goes on along the minus strand of NC_138372.1, from coordinate 120,948,638 downwards.
AATGGTTTTCCATATGGAAAATAATGTATAAAACTCCTTTCTCTACCATACACAGAAATGAATTGCATATAGATTGCATATTTAAATATGAATTTTAAACAGTGAAGCATTTAGTAGACAACTGGAAACATATCTTCATGCCTTCCAACTAGGCAAAGATTTCTAAAAATGGACATATGTGCTAAATATGAAGAAAAACAATCAATAAATGGATTTACATTAGAATTAAGAACTCTTATTCATCAAATGCCCACTTGGAGAGAGGATGAACAGTGGTAGAAGTTATTCCAACAACATGTATCTTGGAAAGGAATATACAGACTACCCCTGCAAATTTGTATGAAAAAGACACACACACACACACAAAAGATAACCAAAAGAAAAATTACCACACTTCAATAAACAAAGTGAGTTTTCAAATGTCTGTTTTAACATACAAAATGGTTGCTCAACCTATTAATCATTAAAGAAACACAAATTAAGATTATAATGGATTACCACTGCAAATCATTTAGAAACACTAGACTAAAAAATAAGGAATGTATGCATTGTTGAAGATGCAGAACAACTGATATAACTACTTTGGAAAACTGTCAGCTTCTGCTAAAATTGAACATGTACAGAGCCCATGACTCAAAATTTACCCTTCAAAGTGTGGTTCCAACAGAATATGTTCAAATGTTCACTAAAAGACATGTATCAAAATGTACATTGAAGCCCAGTTCATAGGGCTATATACATTTCTGTTTTTATCTTATTCTTTAATAAATAGACAAAATTCCCTAGTAAAACACCAGAATGTTCTAACTTGCGAATACAACTTGTATGAGCTACTCTGTTCTGGCCTTGTCTTAACCCTTTAGAACATCTCCTGTTGCCTCCCTTTTCTATCTCATCACTCCACGTTCCTGGAACAATGTGCTCTGGCACTGTTGAATTTCTTGTGTTCTCCCAAATGCACTAAGCTACAGTATTCACTAAGGTACATTTATAGGCTCACCTTTTCCTTTTACTCTTTACACCTCTAGCCCTCCTCATTTTTTAAACTATTCTTCAAAATCTGTTATTGTTTTTAATAGCTCAGGTCTCAGTGCTCTGAGATTTCCTTCACATTCTTCCAAAGTGCTCCACCCCAAAAAGAGTGTGTACTCTCCTTAGATATAACTCTGTCACTTTCTGCACATAAATATGACAACACTGGTCATGACTGGGTATCTCACTACTTGTGTTTATTCCCTATCAGATTATAAATCCATTGAGGGATGTTGAGGAAAGGACTTATGGGCACATACATTTATTTTTGATCCATCGGTCCATTGTCAAAAGCTTGTTAGAAAGTAATTACTAAATAGGCATCTGCTCAATGATCAAGTGAATTATTAAGAGATTTCCCCTAATGAATAAGTAGAATTGGCTGTTTCAACATGCGTAGCTTCTATTCCATCTAGGAAATGTATGAACCTCATCCTTCAGTTCAAGACAATATATGAGCCAGAATCAAATTACAGCAACATTTTCAATGTGTGATTCAGGGACTCCTGGGAGTCTGTAAGGTCAAGACAATTTTTCCTAATAACACTAAGACATCATTGGTTTTTTTCATCATTGTCTCATAAGTGGAACTTTCCAGGTTGTGCACATCCTGTAGTATCACAACCAAATGGATGCAGAAATAAATATGAGACTCTAGATGTCTTCTACTGAGCCAGATATTAAAGATATTTGTAAAAATGTAAAATAATGCCACTTTTCTCATTGATATTTTTCTTCCTGAAAATATAGCTATAATTCATAAAAATGTGCAATTTAGACTCATTTGTAATGGGCTTATTATTGTTATTTCAAAATCAATTAATTAAAAAATTCTCAGTTAAACTTCTAATGTGGGAAATATTGATAAGTACAACCCACAAAAACTAAAGATCTTTGAGGTTTTCAATTAAAATGTAAAGTATCCTTACAGTAAAAAATAAAAAGAAACTGGGACTTCTGGGGAATATGGTGGCGTAGGAGAACCCTAAGCTCATCTTGTCCCATGGATACAACTAGATAGCCACATCAGTGTAAATAACCCAGAAAACAACTTGAAGACTGGCAGAACAGTCTCTCCACAGCTAACTGAAGAGAGGAAGCTGCATTGAAGAGGGTGGGAAGAGCAGACACATGGCTGGGAGCCAAACAGACCCAAAGGACAGTTCACAGGAGGGAGGACTTCTTGGGCATGGGGAGGAGAATGAAACAGACTCCCAAACCAGGGAACTTACACAGGGAAGATGAATCCCCGTAACATTTGGCTTTGAAAACCAGAAGGGCCAAATTTTGCAAATTCTTAAAATCAGTAGGAATTTTAAAAATCAGGAGGCTTGTGGAGGGCAAGAGAAAACTGATTCCCTACCCTTAAAGAGACAGCACAACAAACAGCCGTTTGGAGACACAGTATAGAAGCAGCAGTTTGAAAAATGCTGGGGGAGTATACAGGAGGGAGATTTGTTTACTAACTCAGACCATGTGGTGGAGGGGTAGGGATCATTGGGAAATTTCTCCGGGAACAAAGGAGCTGGTGGACACCATTTCCCTCCCTGCTCCCCAGCATAAATGCAGGAACACCCGTGGGAACCTGCACAGTGCCAACACTGGCTACCTAACTTGTTAACATCATGCTTTGCTCCCACATTCTCCTGTGGCCATTCCTCCTCCAGCCAGGCTTAGGCTTCAGGTCCCCTCCCACAACAGACCCTGGCAAACCTTGTTAACACCAAGTCCAAACCCTGTGTGCTTCTGTGGATCCTCTTGTTTCAACCTGGCCTGCCTAGGTTCCTGGCAGCTTCAGGTACCCTTGTACCTGCACAGAACTTACTGGTACCTATTGCCCCACCTCCACCTTCTTCTGCAGTTTGGTGTTACTTCACGTCTGGCGAACACCTGGTCTGACTCAATTTAAGTCCAAGGCAACTCAGACTGGCCCACTAACAACACAGGAACCAGAGCCTGACCACCATAGGCAAAGAGAGCCATTGCAGACAACTAGACTAAAGGTAAAAGGGGCTGAGCCACAATAGCGGGCACAAGCGACATACATAGGAGACATCCCTGAAGCGCCACATTCTGGTGAATATGGGGTATTGCACTTCAGGGCACTATAGGACCTCTTATTCATAGAGGCATTACTTTCAAGAGCAGGAGACATAGCTGACATCCCTAACACATAGAAACAGATGCAGAGTTAGACAAAATGAGGAGATGGAAGAATATGTCCCAAATGAAAGAATAGGACAAAAATCACAGCAAGAGACCTAAATGAAAGGGAGATAAGTAATATACCTGACAGAGAATTTAAAGTAATGACCATAAAGACACTCACTGGACTTGAGAAAAGAGTAGAGGACCTTTGTGAGACCTTAACAAGAAGATAAAAAATATAAAAAATACCAATCAGAGATGAAGAACTCAATAAATGAAATTATAAATGATCAAGATGGAATAAATTGTATACTACAGGAAGCAGAAGAATGGATCATTGACCTGGAAGACAGAATAATGGAAGGTAATCAAGCTGAACAGAGAGAGAAAAAATAATAATAAATGAAAATAAGCTCAGAGAACTCAGTGATACCATCAAGTGTAATAACATTTGCAATATAAATATCCCAGAAGAAGAGAGAGAAAAGGGCATAGAAAATTTACTGGGAAAAATAATAGCTGAAAACTTCCCTAATCTGAGTAAGGAAACAGAAATCCAGATCCAGGAAGCACAGAGAGTCTCCAACAAAGTCAACCCAAGGAGGTCCACACCAAGGCACATAGTAATTAAAACGGCAAAAAGTAGTGATAAAGTGAGAATTTCAAAAGCAGCAAGAGAAAAGAAAATAGTTGCATACAAGGGAAACACCCGTAGGCTATCAGGTGAGTTTTCAGCAGAAACCTAGCAGGCCAGAAGAGAGTGTCATGACATATTCAAAGGGCTGAAATAAACAAAACAAAACAAAACAAAAAAACCAAACCCTAGATCCAAGAATACTCTATCTAGCAAGACTATCTTTTAGGATAGAAGAGATGAAGACTTTCTCAGACAAACAAAAGTTAAAGAAACTCATGGCCACTAAATTAGCCCCACAAGAAATATTCCTAGGAACTCTTTGAGTGGAAAGGAAAGACCATAAGTAGGAGTAAGAAAAGTAGGCAGCACAAAAGCAGTAAAAATAAGTATATCTATAAAAATCAGTAAAGGTACTCGCAAAATAAAAGGATGTAAAGTATGACTCCATATACCTAAAATGTGGGCAAGAAAAGAGTAAAGAATGGGTTCAAACTTAAGTGACCATCAACTTAATATACACTGCAATATGCAGAAGATGATATGTATAAACCTAATGGAAACCACAAATCAAAAACCAGTAATAGATATACAAAACATAAAGAGAAAGGAATCCAAGTATAGCATTAAAGAGCAAACAATCAGCAACCATCAGAGCAAACCACCAGAGAAGAGAGCAAGAGAAGAAAGAAGCAGAGAAGAACTACAAAAACAACTATAAAGCAAATAACAAAATAGCAATAAGTACATACCTATCAATAATAACTTTGAATGTAAATGGACTAAATGCTCCAATTAAAAGACATGAGGTGACAGAATGTATAAAAAAAGCAAGACCCATACATATGCTGCCTACAAGAGACTCATTTCAGACCTAGAGACATACGCAGATTGAAAGTGAAGGGATAGGGTGCCTGGGTGGTTCCAGTTGGTTAAGCAACTGCCTTTGGCTCAGGTCATGATCCCAGAATCCTGGAATCGAGTCCCACATTGGGCTCCCGGCTCAGCGGGGAGCCTGCTTCTCCCTCTGACCCTCTCCCTTCTCATGCTGTTTCTCTCTCTCTCTCTGTCAAATAAATAAATAAATAAATAAAATCTTAAAAAAAAAGAAAGTGAAGGGATAGAAAAGGATTTATCATGCAAATGGCAGTGAAAAGAAAACTGGAGTAGCAATACTTATATTGAAAAAATCAACTTTAAAACAAAGACTGTAACAAGAGACAAAGAAGGATACTGTATAATAATAAAGGGGAAATCGAACAAGAATATATAACAACTGTAAATATTTATGCACCCAACATGGAAGTACCCAAATACATAAAGCAGCTAATAACAAACATAAAGGAAATAACCAATAATAATACAATGTTAGTAGGGGACTTCAACACCCCAGTTACATCAATGGATAGATCATCCAAACAGAAAATCAACAAGGAAACAGTGGATTTAAATGACACATGGAGGGCCACCTGGGTGGCTCAGTCGATAAGCGTCTGCCTTTGGCTGAGGTCATGATCTCAGGGTCCTGGGGTCAAGCCCCATGTCAGGCTCCCTGCTCAGCAGGGAAGTCTGCTTCTCCCTCTCCTTCTGCTCCTCCCCCCGCTCATGCTTTCTCTCTCTCTAATAAATAAATAAAATATTTAAAAATAAATAAATAGATGATAGATGATAGATAATAAATAATGACACATTGAACCAGGTGGATCTAACAGAAATACTGAGAACATTCCATTCTAAAATAGCAGAATATACAGATTTCTCAAGTGCATGTGAAGCATACTCCAGAATGGATCACATTAGGTCACAAAACAAGTCTCAACAAATTAAAAAAGATCAAAGTCATACCATGCATCTTTTCTGACCACAACATCATGAAACTAGAATTCAAACAAAAGAAAAAATCTGGTAATAGCACAGATACATGGAGGTTAAATAACATGCTACTAAACAATGAATGGGTCAACCAAGAAATCAAAGAAACAATAAAAAAATACATAGAGACAAATGAAAATGAAAACACAGTGGTCCAAAATCTTTGGGATGCAGCAAAAGCTGTTATAAGAGGGAAGCTTAGAGTAATACAGGCTTACCTCAAGAAGCAAGAAAAATCTCAAACAACCTAAACTTACATCTAAAGGAACTAGAAAAAGAACAAAAAAACCCCCCACAAACCGATAGAAGGAAGGAAATAATAAAGATTAGAGCAGAAATAAATAAAATAGAAACTAAAAAAACAATAGAGCATATTAATGAAACCAGGAGCTGCTTCTTTGAAAAAAATCAACAAAATCCTTTAGTGAGATTCATCCAAAAAAAAAAAAAAAAAAGAAAAGAAAAAGAAGAAAGAAAGAAAGAAAGAGGACTCAAATAAATTGGAAATCAGAGAGGAGAAATAACAACTGACACCACAGAAATAGGAAGAATTCTAAGAGAATATTATGAAAAATTATAGGCCAACAAATTGGACAACCTACAAGAAATGGATAAATTCCTAGAAACATATAACTTTCCAAAACTGAAGCCGGAAGAAATAGAAAATTTGAAGAGAGAAATTACCAGCAATGAAATTGAATCAATAATCAAAAAACCCCCAACAAACGAAAGTTCAGGATCAGATGGTTTTACAGGTGAATTCTGCTAAATATTTAAAGAAGAGTTAATACCTAGTCTTCTCAATCAATTCCAAAAAAAAAATAGAAAAGGAAGGAAAGTTTCCAAATTCATTCTATGATACAAGGATTACCCTGACCAAAATCATTTAAAGACACTATAAAAAGAGAGAACTACAGACCAATATCTCTGATGAACATAGATGCAAAAATCCTCAACAAAATATTAGCAAACCAAATCCAAAAATTCATGAAAAAAATCATTCACCACAGTCAAGTGGGATTTATTTCCAGGATGCAAGGTTGTTCAACTAATGTGATACATCACATCAACAACAACAACAAAAGGATAAAAACCATACAATCATTTCAATAGATGCAGAAAATGTATTTGATGAAGTACAGTGTCCATTCATGATAAAAACCCTCAACAAAGTAGGTTTAGAGGTAACATTCTTCAACATAATAAATGCCATATATGAAAATTCCACAGCTAACATCATACTCAATGATGGTAAACTAAGAGCTTTTCCCCTAAGGTCAGAAATAAGACAAGGATGTCCACTCTCACTACTTTCATTTAACAAAGTACTGGAAGTCCTAGCCACAACAATCAGAGAAGAATAAGGAATAAATGGCATTCAAATTGGTAAGGAAGAACTAAAATTTTCACTATTTGCAGATGACATGATACTGTATATAGAAAACCCTAAAGACACCACCAAAAAACTATTAAAATTGATAAGTGAATTCAGTAAGGTTGCAGAATACAAAATCAATACCCAGAAATCTGTTATATGTCTATAGACTAATAGTAGCATAAAAAAATTAAGAAAACTGCCCCATTTACAATTGTACCAAAAATAAAAAATATCTATGAATAAACTTAACCAAGGAGGTGAAAGACCTGTACTCTGAAAACTCTAAAACACTGATGAAAGAAATTGAAGATGACACAAACAAACAGAAAGATACTCCATGCTCATGGATTGGGAGAACAGATATTGTTAAAATGTCCATACTACTCAAAGCAATCTACAGATTTAATGCAATCTCTGTCAAAATACCAAGAGCATTTTTCACAGAACTACAACAAAGAATCCTAATATTTGTATGGGACTACAAAGGACCCCAAATAGCCAAAGCAATCTTGAAAAAGAACGAAACTGGATGTATCACAATCCTAGATTTCAAGATACATACAAAGCTGTAGTAATCAAACAGTATGGTACTGGCACAAAAATAGACACATAAATCAATGGAACAGAATCAAGAACCCAGAAATAAACCCATGATTATATGGTCAATTAGTCTTTAAGAAAGGTGGCAAGAATATGAAATAGGAAAAACACAGTCTCTTCAACAGGTGATGTTGGTAAAACTGGACAGGTACATGCAAAAGAACAAAATTGGACCACCTTCTTACACCATACACAATAAACTCAAAATGGATTAAAGTCTTAAATGTGAGACTGAAATCATAAAAATCCTAGAAGAGAACACAGGCAGTAATTTCTTTGATATTGGCCATAGCAACATTTTTTTTAATATGTCTCCTGAAGCAAAGGAAAAACAAAACAAAACAAAAAGAAACTATTGGGACTACATCAAAATGAAATGCTTCTGCACAACAAAGGAAACAACAACAAAGCTAAGAGACAACTGACTGAATGGGAGATGATATTTGCAAATGAAATATCCAATAAAGGTTTAGTATCCAAAATATATAAAGAACGTACACAACTCAACACCAAAAAACCCAAATAATCCAATTAAAAAATGGACATTTGTGCTATATTCTACAGGATAACTTTCATTAGTTGGTGTATTTAAAAAAATTAAAAGAATGAGAGACTATTACATATTGAACAAAATCCAAGAGGCAAGATCAATTGTGCACTGAGTCGTCAAGTTGGGTTTGTATAAATCAAGTATAAAAATAAATTATCAAGACAATTGGGGAAATATGATTATGGGCTGGAAATTAGATGATTATAAGGAATTATTGTTAATTTTTAAGTAGGCTAATGCAGGTTTTTGTAAAAAAAGCTCATATTTTTAGAAATGCATATTGAGGTAGGTACTGCTTGAAAAAACATAGTATTTGAAGTATGCTTTATAAATACATTAGAGTGTGGTCCCTAGACCAGACACATTGGCCTCACCTGGGACATATGAGAAATGCAGAATCTGTCACCACCACAGACTTACTGAATCAGGGTTCCCATTCTAGGAAGATCCCCAAGTGATTTTTATGAACATTAATATTATAGAAACTGATTTTAAAAATTCCAACAAAGAAAAAAAAGACAAAGAAGATAAATGAAGACAAAGTGGCAGAATTTTCATAAGTGTTAAATTTGAAATAGACACCCAAGATTCATTATATCATTATTCTTACTTCTGTATGTTTTGGATATTTTCATAATAAAATCTAAAAATAAAAAAAGAATATAAAATTCAAAGTCCAACAGCAAATTTGCATAATTTTTCTATCTCTATTCTTGCTCTATTCCTGAAACTACATAATTTTAAAATTCAATTCTACTCTATTGATGTTAAAAAGAAATATGTTGCTATGCTACTTAAACTAAAGAGTGTACTGGAAGGCAGAAAATTCTGATATATATGGTTAATTTTCCCTGAAACCTATGATACACTGGAAAATTATGTCATGAAATTACTAGAATGTTCAGCATTAATGTATAACCACAAATTGTGGTTTGTGATAATATAATTATTTTTAAAACATAACTATAGAAATGGAATTTTTATTATACATCTTTCCAAGAATCAATATTAAATTATATTATATTTGATGATTATAGAATCAAAGAAGTAGTAATCATTGAAACAGGAATAGCTAACATTGAATTAGATGATTCTTAAAATGGTCAAAAACTAATGATCAAATTGTATTTTTGTATACACAAATAACTGTGAGGGAAATTATTTTTTATATTACTACTAAAATAGAAACTGTATATGTAGTTTCACACATAAAAGCTCAAAAACTAGAGATACAGCACAAAGTTAAATTGAAAGCCAAAAAAAATGACAATTTCCAACCACATAGTATATAAATAATACATTCTGAAGTAAAAGGGATATAAAATAATTTCAGCATCTTCAGTCCAGTCCATATGCAAACTATTATGAATAACATTAGTATTATTCCTATTCAAATTCTCAAGAAAATTAGAAAAAACAGAGGACACAACCATTTTGCATTACACATCTATAACTGCACTTTCTGGTTCATATTCTAAATTTATTCTCATATTTCTTTTTACATGAAAGTACTATTTTTCAGTAATTTTTTTAAATGATTATAATAAAGTAAATATTTTTGCAGGAAAACTTCTACCTTCCCTTTCAAGTAACATGATGGACATATTTGCAGAAGTTATCGCCAAACTCTAAATTCATGGAATTAATGGACCAAATCAGAGCCAACAATATTAATCAGTCTTCTAGATTAATACTTTGCTTTCATTTTTTTAAATTCCAGTATAGTTAATATATGGTGCTATGCTAGTTCCAAGTGTACAATCTAATGATTCAACAATTCTATATGGTTCTCAATGATCATCATGATAAGTATACTCTTAATCTTCATCACCTATTTCACCCATCCTCCCAACACTTTCCCTCTGGCAACCATCAGTTTGTTCTCTATAGTTAAGGGTCTGTTTTTTGGTTTGTCTCTTCTTTTCATTGTTCTTTGGTTTCTTTCTTAAATTTCACATACGAGTGAAATCGTACGGTATTTGTCTTTCTCTGACTTATTTCGCTTAGAATTATATTCTCTAGCTCCATCCATGTTGTTGCAAATGGCAAGATTTCATTCCTTTTTATGGCTAATATACCATTATATATACCACATCTTCTTTATCCTTTAATTGTTGATGGACACTTGGGTTGCTTCCGTAATTTGACTATTGTTAATAATGCTGCAATAAACATAGGGGTGACTATATCTTTTCAAATTAGTGTTTTTGTATTCTTTGGGTAAATACCAAGTAGTGGAATTATTGGATCATATGGTAGTCCTATTACTAATTTTTTAAGGAAGCTCTATACTGTTTTCCACAGTGGATGCACCAGTTTGCATTCCCCCCAACAGTACATGAGAATTCCTTTTTCTCCACATCCTCGCCAACACTTGTTTCTTGTGTTTTTGATTTTAGCCATTCTGACAGGTGTGAGGTGATATCTTCTGTTGTCTGTAGCCATTTTTTTTTTTTTTTTTGGTGTCTTTTAGCTCGTCCCTCTATTCCCACTCATATTTAGGGCAAAAGAGAGAAATTTCACTTTGCTGCTGCCACTTTTTCTTAGTGGATGTACTTTTTCCAGTGTATCATTTTTGTTGAGGGTATGGTTTTTGTGGGGTTCTCATTTCAGCTCTTTACTAATGTTACTTGAGGCCTTGTCTTTTGTCCTTTCTTGAGGCTCCAGGATCCTGAAGACTGCAAGTGCTCTCAGAAAAGAAGTGGCTTCATTTTCCACAGATCCAATTGTTCTCAGAACTCTCTTTGTCTAAAGATCCAAATCTTTTCTTTATTTTTTAAAATTTTATTATAGACCATTTCAAACCTATACAAAAATAAAGAGAAAAAAATAATTTATAATATGATGAATTCTTATATATCCATCATGAAGATAAAAAAAAAGATCAATTTTCCAACTGATCTCATTTGGACCTATAAACCCACTCACCCCTCCGAAATAATGTTGAATCAAATCCCAAATAACCTATAATTTTATCTGTAAATATTTCATTACATAACTAAAAGATAGGAACTTAAAAATTGTTCAAGCATATCTAAAATATCATCTTACACCTAAAAATTCATAATGATTTTTTAAAAAGATTTTTATTTATTTATTTGAGAGAGGGAGAGAGAGAGAGCGAGAGAGAGAGAGGGTGCACAAGCAGGGGGGAGGCGCAGAGGGAGAGGGATAAGCAAGCTCCCCGCTGAGCAGGGAGCCCTGTGCTGGGCTCCCCCAGGCTCGTGACCTGAGTGGAAGGCAGATGCTTAACCAACTGAGCCACCCAGGTGCCCTCATAATAATTTTTAACATCTTTAAATACCCATGTTGTATTCACATTGTACCAATTGTCTTATAATTCTTAAATAGAGTTTTATTCAAAGTACAAATTAAGTTCTATATTTTGTAATTGGTTTATTTGTTGGTATCTCTTGTTTAAATCTTAGTCATCTCTTCCTGCCTCTTGCTTGTATGTTGCTGATGTGCTTGGAAAAAAACAGAATATTTGTCCGGTTTTGCATACTCTAGATTTTGCCAATTGCATCCTCAAAATATTTGACACATTTTTCTGTCACTATATTTCATGTAAATTGGTAATTACATATAGAGACCTAATCAGATTTAGGTTTGATACATTTGGTAGGTAAAAAATTAAATTTATAGGTAATATTTTCATGACTTCTATTATCAACTTTTAATTTAATCCGAAGTACCGAGTTTTTTACAAAAATCTAGAAAATGCTTGATCTCCCTTTTTTCTCCTTGCTCTCTTCTACCTTTTTTTTGGTAAAAAAACTAATTTTCAAAGTAATGATTTGGTTCTCTATTTTCTTCCAAAGATGACCGATCAAGCTTTTGTCACTGTCGTTTCATAATACCAGTAGTAAACTCATGAATTTAAATATATTTGATGTTTTGGTCCACTGTATTCATTTTTGAGGATTCTTAAAATATCCCAACTCTGTACATTAACAACCTATTCAAATTTGTTTCTTAAATATTTTTGACAAGACCATAGTTAGTTTTGGATGGAGTTCATGCTTTGTTGTAATAAGGAGAATAGAATGCAGCACCTTTTTTAAAAAAAATAGTTGATAAAATGATTTTTTTAATCTTATATTTTTGTACGCCATAGGGTGAGTTTGTGGAAATCATGTTTAAGTGACTGAATTTGATAAAAGAAACAAAAGAAAAAGCACTATAGCATTTTTTTTTTTAAGATTTTATTTATTTATTTGACAGAGAGAGAGAGACAGCGAGAGAGGGAACACAAGCAGGGGGAGTGGAAGAGGGAGAAGCAGGCTTCCCGCGGAGCAGGGAGCCCGATGCGGGGCTCGATCCCAGGACCCTGGGATCATGACCTGAGCTGAAGGCAGACGCTTAACAACTGAGCCACCCAGGCGCCCCAGCACTATAGCATTTTTAATTTATCAATTTACATGGGATTTTGGCAATTGCCTTTGGGTCTAGGCTAAAATTTTTCTACCCAAGAATATTGTCATATTTTGCTGATGAGTTATATACCAAATTTTTGTATTCCATAAAGGTTAAGTACATATGCTTCAATTGTTCTATCTGTATTCTTCCTTTATTAAACTCATTTTGGTAACAAGTTCATTGATTGTGGAATAAGCTGTTTTATCTCAATAGTATATCAAAGAGGCTGATTTTTCCAATTATTCCAATTATTAAACCCAACTATTTATGTACCAGTGATTTTCAGTGAGCTTAATGCTATTTCATAAAAGATCATAATATACCATACCATATATACCATATACATAGAGTCCTTACTTTCTCTCCAGGCAATCATATAATCAGATCTTCCAAATATACCACAGAAAGAAAGCTGGTCTCCTGAAGGATGTTCAGACTAATTTTAATGGTTATACATGTTTAATACAATACTGTGGTTTGGAAACCAATTGTCAAATGGATGTTAAATTTAAGGAGATTATTTTAACTGAGAACATTGGTAATTCTGTAAAGTATTAATACAGTATAGATATCAGTGATTTCATAATGAGAATTATTAAAATCATGTGAAAATCTTGCATCTTCTGTGTATTAGTCTATTCCACTTTGTTTTATTTGTATTTCCACTGGAAGGACTTTACTTTCAGAAATCTCTCTCAAATAAATATTGAAGTTTAAAGCTTGCACTTATGAGGTTATCCAGCATGTTACTCTTCAAGATGGCTGCAATTGGTATAAGAAAAAGCAAGGTAACATAATAGCAAATATTTATCTAGATACATCATTTACTGCCCACTAAATTTGCCTCCTGACTGCTTTAAATTCCTTTAATGAAATAGAATAATGATTAAGCCTGGGTACTTCCCTTGTACCAGGTGCCACATTAGCCTTCTGTTTTTGTCCTCACCACGTATTTTCAGGGCAAATAAAATCTAAATTTTTATTTATGATTGATTCTTAGTGTTTCATGGGGAAGATCAACCCTCTTGGGAACATAGCAACCAGGAAACAGTCTGAAATCTCCTTGTTTTCATTGTCATTATCCAAGAAAAGTTTTTTTTTAAAACTTTGATGAAGTTATTTTATTATTTGTTATTTTTTTTAAATTTTATTATGTTATGTTAGTCACCATACAATACATCATTGGTTTTTGATGTGGTGATCCA